>NW_008652187.1:2297-13560 GCF_000695815.1 Acanthisitta chloris | reverse complement strand
ATTGTGCCCGCCGCACTCACGGTCACCCTTCCCCGCCGGGTCCCGCATCACCCGCGGCACACGGGCAGCTCTGGGCCGGGGGCACTGCAGGGAACAAACACGGCGCTCGGGCGCCAGCCCCGCTGCGGGCAAAAATCAGCCCCTTCCCCGGAGTCTGTCTCTGCCTTTCTGTTAACATCTATCTATATCCTTGGCGTAAAGACGAACGTATGGGATAGAGATCTATTTTGGACCACAACACGGCAATGCTTGAAACGGAAAACACACAATAAAACCCGGCCTGTTTTCGGGTTTTTTGGGTTTCTTTTATCGGTGCGGGTTTGAGACCTGACCCATTTCAGGGCATCTCTGTTTGCAGCTGACGCGTGTGAAGGGCTGGAACCGAAGTCCTGGGCATCAAACGCCACACCGAGATCCACAGCGATGAATGCTGTTTTTCCTCCCGAGCGAGGCAGTCATTCATTTCGGAGCAGTGCTGGCTGCGCGGCGCTGATGGAGCCACGCTCCGCGCTGCCCGTCCTGCCTCTGGGGAGCATTCTCGGCCGGGGCAGGGGAAATGCTTTCGAAATGGCTTATATCTTTCCTCTCAATGATTCATAACATAGGTGCTGAACCTCACCATTATTAGAGAGATAAAATCCACAGTCTACGGGGTCTGATAATAGGCAACTATGCTGCTATCCATATTACCTTGTAAAATTGAAGTATTGATTTTTTTAAAGCATGGTTTGCTACTTAGCAGACCAATCCCACTACTATTGTAGACAGTGGTATTTTGCTATTGACTAGAGTGGGGACAGGGGTTTTGCCTTTAAAATGGTCTATTTCACATTATTATGGTAATGTCATTCAGCAATTCTTAAAATTGGCCGCCTTGGCCTTATACATTTTAGAAGATTAATGTACAAATTATTTCAGCTCAACTTATTCACCTCATTTCGGCTCATGCTATGTCCAAAGTTTTGTTTGGATAAATCTGATAGATAACTTCATGCTCCAGATGGTTGTGGGTGGATTGGACCTAATAGATTCTCCAGTTATGTGTTTTTAAGCGGGGTGGTTTGGGGCTTTTTGTTTTGGTTTGGCTCTTTAATTTTACAGAAGCCTAGATTTAGAAACCCATTTGTAGATCTCTTCTTGTGTGCAGCTTTTGACTGCATTTGGTTGCTCACCAAAATAGCATGCCTTCCAAAGCAAGATTAAAAATATTAAAATGCAGCCAGCACAGGGAGTGGTTTCAGTTCAACTGATGCCACACAAACAGGCTGATCCTCCTGCCCATAGATAATATACATTTTAATCTTGGCACCTGCCATTGGATTGGAATTCAAAATGAGAAACAGCAGGCCTCGAGGTCTGGAAATAAAGGCAACACAAGGGGAAAAAAAAACCCTGTTCCCTGCCTATTAGTAAATAATAAACTGCAGCAGCAAAGACAAATGACAGGGATTGAAGAAAATGCATAGCACTGCAGACAACAGAGAGTTATTTGGGCTACAACACAATGGCAAATGCATCCAAATTCAAACTGCAAGGTGTATCTAGCACCTACACTGAGCATGTGTATATTTGTGTAACTACAAGCTTTTTAGTGTCTAGCAACATTCTGCTTAGCTACTTTTTGCTACATGATGCTGTGATACTCATTGAACTAAATGTTGACTAATAAACTCCAATTTGTGATAAATGGTTGGGAACAGGCACAGAATTTATCCACGATTCTGCTGAAATCAAATTTTCATTAAAAACAGCCCTCCCCCCAAAAAAACCTAAATATCTTTCATCTTACATTTTCCAGGTACTTTTGTTTGGTAGTTACTATCTTATTATAGGCTTATATGTGCTTATTATAGGCATGCCAATGGGTATGCCTAGCTGCTTAAATACTGGGTTTGAAGATCAAAAGTGGTTTTACCACCAAATCAACGGGAAGCATCAGCCTTCTTTTGCCTGGTTTACTTCATTAGCTTTATTAATATTATTATTATTTTTATTGTGAAATGTGTAATATGTGTTTTCCATGCTTATTTTAGTTTCCTCACCCTCCACCTCTCCCAAAGCTGACTTTCTTGCTTTAGGATGTGCCCATAGGAAGCTATTAAGCCAAAGTTTGTTTATACTTGATTGGCTTTAACACTTCACTCCATTTGTTCTCTCATCTCACTTTTCTTCCGCTCTTACTAGAAGCCGGCTTGCTCTAATGCACATACAGTTCAAAATTTGAAAGAGACAGGAATTCTCTCCATAGCAGATGTCCTAATGCAATATCCAAAGAAAAGGGAGATTACTTAAAAACAAGCAAACAAACAGCCTCAACACTGTAATTGATAGTAAGCCTGTGTGTTGTGTGTGTTTACTTGGGAAGGGGACAGAATGAGAGATGCTCGTCTAATTGACTTAAATATATGGAGGGTTTAAAGCCCTAAGATCAAGCTCATTCTCCAGTTTGGCTTTTCCCTCCTTAAATAATCAGAATATGGGAATTTCTACAACACAGAGCTGCCTGTATAATGCATTGTGTTGAGTGCAACTCTGACACTGCAGATTATAACCAAAGAGGTGGGAACAGGGTGCTCCTAGTATTATTCTACAGCTGAATTTTCCCTTGCTGATATTAAGCCTTCCTAGGTATTTTTATACCCTTTATAAACTCATTTATACCCTTGTTAAACACTGGCCTAGCACACTGGAATATAATATAACAAAGCCAGATAGCAGTTACTGGCAAATTATTCTTTACACATTGAAAGACTTTATCTAAACATATCCTATTGAGAGTTCAGTCACTGTCACCCAGCCAAGCGATACCAACTGATCAGGGTGTTGAATGCACGTGGTGGGTGGTTAGTGGGTGGACTGCTCCCTTGGGCACTGGCTGTTGCAAAGCCTAAGCATCACCCAGGGGCTGAATTATGTCTTCAAAACAGGCGCATAATCTTTGTGCCAAAACAAAAAAATTATTCACAGACCTTCTGCTGGTCGTATCCAAGGAGGGGATTTCACTCAGTGCAATTGAGGATAACTGGTCCTTCAAAGCTTCACAAATTTCACTGCCTTAAGTCCTTCCAACTTCCTACAGGTACAGTTTTTCAGCATTTTCTGTAGGTCTATTGGTTCTCCTCTTTGGCTTTATTAGGCCAAGTATTAATTTAAAATATTTTCACTTAACCATCTATATTGTACTTTGCTTATTTGCCTGCCTTCAAATTACAGCAAGCATGATAATGCAAATTTATTAAAGTTTTTGAAGTCTGTATATAAGAAAATTTGACTGACTTTACATTTATTAGGAATTAAATTTCTTTTTTAAAAAAATCTGGTAATTACCTATAAATTCATTAAAGTTCAGTGATAAGAAGCAGAAAAATACACAGTTCATTAGAATTCTACTAATTGAAATGTTCTACTTATTAATAAAATTTGACCTGCTTTCTCCTATTTAGGAATGCTTTTTTTCTACTCAGCTTTTGAAAGCTGTCCTTTTGGTTCAAGTTGAAAATGTAAGGCTCCATTAGGAATACAGGTTAAACCATATTTTCAGTTCCACAGTTTCCTCAAAGTCTGATGTATCTTGCCAAAACTGGGCTGAAGTAGAATTGGGCTAATAGGTAATTGAAGAGGAAAAAGTCTTATTTTAACCAGCTTTATTCAGCTTTAGGCCTAGCTTTATTTATATTGCTTTGTTATTTGCTTTGGTGCAAATTTAACTCCTTAAAAGCTCCCCATGTGCCAAATTCAACTCTCAGTTACACCAAAACAATGATAACAAGGCCTTGTCTGTTGGTAACACATGGCAGAGTATTTGTGCAAGTTTTCTAAACAACACAGGGTCAAGATGCAATGCGTTTACAATAAACATCTTTCTGAGAAATTATAGGGTTTGCTGCTGTGTCCATACAGAACTTACTATCCCACCTCCTTGTTGGATAAGCACAAATTGAGACAAAAAGAGATAATTAGATGAGGTCTGTCTGGACTACAGGTTTTAGACAGATGCCTGGCATTTTAATACAGCACTCATCAAAAGAAGGCTGAGCTGTTTGCTCCCTACAAATGAAATAATTCAGTATTACGGCAACCATGCCTGTGGGCCTTTGCTGAACTCTCAGAATCTAAAAAGATAAAAGTTATCAAAGGATGTCATAAAAAAAAATATGACTATGTCTAGATTAAAGGAGGAAAGAACAAGTTACATTATTTTTTCTTTGCCACTTCAGTTTTTTGAGAAATACAATGGGACGAGTCACCTAATTATATATATGCCGTATTTGCTGGTCAGACTGGTCAAAAAGCAAAGTCTTCCAGAAACTGTCATCATTTGAATGAGCTAATTTCCTCTCATACTCTCTAAGAATTCTGCTCTTTTTTCTTTTCTTTCCACCATAGTAAGAGTTGGGTAATAGTTGCAACAAATACACACACAAAAAGCTAGCACAAGTAGACAAAAACACAGTTGTGAAAACAGCACATTCCTTCTCATCACAAGTGCAGTAAATTGGAAACCAGAGGTAGTTCATCACAAACATTGTGTGTGAATCACAATAATCTCATGCACTGGCCCACACAGGGTAGTGCTGGAGCTCTTGATGGTCTCCTTCCTTCAGACTAGTAATATCACCACAGCAACGAGCCATAGAAACTGCTACGGCCAAACTGACCAATCAACCATCTAGTCCCAGTCTGCAAAGGAGTCTGCAAAACATGTTTCAGAGCTCGGTAATTAGTAAATAAACAAACCCCTAAACAAAATATGGTGCATTGCGCAATAGTGACTGAATTATTTACCTCTGCTAGCTTCAGCCAACCTAAGAACACAAACCTGAAACTTAATAATCTATTCATGAAACAAGAGCAAAAAGGCTGAGATCACCAGCAATGTTAAAATTCAGTACAAAGGCAAAGGGGATGGGAAGATGCCGGGATTTCATCACATTCCAAAAGTCTTCCCTTGTGTTGACTGTATGGGCTCAGACATGACTAACCCTGATAGATGTTCTATGGGAAGACACCTGGGGAGATGCTGCAAGGTACCAGGTGTCAGACAGTGGGTCAGTGCCATCACACCAGTGCTTGTGCTCCCAGTGGCACAGAGCAGGAAAGGCAGGAACATGACCTTGTCCTCACTTCTGCTCCAGCCAGCAAAGCTGAACTGACATAAAGAGCATACTACATCCTTCCGAGAGCCACAGAGCTATCATTCTCCTGTAAAATCCTTGGAAGAAATTTCAGATTAATCAATCAGGGTTTCTCTAGGGGCTACAATACAGACTTTCCATTCCCCACACTATGGGTTATAAGACAATGGCCTAGCTTTGAATTTACTTTCTGAGATGGTTGTCAAAAGAGTCTTAGGAGATGGAATAGAATTTAAAAGGGTGGCTGCTGAATATTCTCGCTCTGCTGTTCACCAGTATTTACACCACACCATTTCTCTCAGCTTCCTTCTATCTCTTTACATGTCTGTATTCTGCTGTGCATATTCTCTTAATGCTTATTTTCTATGTGATGTAACCATTTAAAACTATTTCTCTCATAAGTACACCTTTTCTTTAATTAGCTTAGTTACCTTCCCAGGTCATCTGTCATGACCTTTTAGAGATGAGATAAATACACTAAGCATGTTATTAAAGGCAAGGACATACCATTTAATGAGCAAGAAGAGTAAGTTTTCAATGTTATTATCTATACTTTTCCTAATGCCAGTTTTTGTTATACCTCCTGTGCTTATTTGAGATACATTTATTGGTATGTTTAAAACTATTCCTAAATATTTTCCTCAAGATATTCTGTTAATACCATACATTTTAAATGTGATTGAAGAGCTTGAATTCTTCCCTTTCTTTCAAAAAACTAATGTCAGGATGGCATAAAATGTAAATTATTTGGCAATGGTCCATAGGGAATTCCACCTGCCATGATTTCTCCTTATTTTCCCTTTCTTATGATATTTCTATTTTACCTCCCAATTCATCTTTGACTTGCTTGACCTAATTAATTTGCATTTCCATCCAGTGTTGAAACCCCTTCACTTTCCTTAGTTTTATGTGTACTTATGTGTGTGCATATATATATACACGCTGGACTGCATCGTACAGCTCTCAAACACTTCCTATGGTTTCCCAACTCTTCACCAGTTTTAATTTGTCATCACAGCCAAAGTTTCAAGCCTGCTTTGATAAAGTCGGTATCAGATTGGTTTCATTTCAGAAGGAAGCAAGAACCAAAGTTGCATCTGAAAATTTTTTCAAGATTCCTGAACACAACAGGTTAGAAGGACATAATTAACTGTCACAAAATCCAGACTAGTTCCACAAACCAGGTACAGTTCATACTGACACTTAACTTCATTTATAATGATTCCCAATTGGGGTTTTTGTTGTTGAAATATGGTTCTCTAGTCTGTCATTTCCATGAACTATCTTTACTACCTTGATTTTTCTCTTTCTACTACATTTTTGCCCATACTGCAATATCATTGCCATCTACCGTAGTAAATGGTACATTTTAATAGTACCTTAGTTGCTTTGTTCTTAAGTTCTTTAGTATTCTTGAATTTGTGTTAGTCCCAGTGATGCACTGCAACTTAATATCTCCTTTTTTTAGTTTCTCTATTTCTGACCATTCTTCAGTTTCATCGCATGAAAAATGTAAACCCAGCATAGGTGTTTCTTAATATCACACAACAGAGAAGATACACACTGAAAAATAAAGTTCTGTGAAACCTTTTAATACTCCTTGTCTTTCCTGTCTGCTGAAACCTCTGGCCATACCTTAGCTGTTCTCTTACTGTATCTAAATACTTGTATAATTACTTATTTGTTAATCAGTTTCTATCAGCTCAGGGTAGTGAAAGTCCATTCCTAAGTGTGATTTCCCATATGCCAGCACAATGCTGCTTTACCCTACAGATAGGTCATGATTTAGTGGCAGCTACTTCAGCTGTGGACCTGCCTGGAATAAAAGTTTTCTACAAAATCCACCTGGCAGTATTAGTCGTGGTATGTACAAGTCCAGAGGTAACAAAGACAGAAACCACAAAACATACTAATATAAAAGTTGTACAGTGTAGAGAGTAATAAGTCATTAAGTACAAGTAATCTCACTGCCTAAATTTTCTTAAGTACAGTTGAAATGTTATAGCATCCATGTCTTGTTGTATTAAAAACTCAGGGGTAACAAAATGTACAAAACCTTCACACACAGACCATACTATCAATATAATATATAAAAGCTCTCATTTCCCAAAGGTGCTTAATTACAGGCTCTCAAGTAAAAAAGGTTGAATGAGTTTCATCCTAGGCTGAAGTAGGTCATTTGATAAAAACTGTACTTCCACAGTTTATACAGAATATTTGTTTCTGAAAAAAAAGTATTTACTTGAGGTTAACTCTAGCATAGATCAGTTTTATTAAGTAAAATGTTCACTACAGATAGCCCCTTAAGTTGAAGAGTATCCACATATACACTGAAATAATTCAAACTCCTCTCCTCAATTTCAGCAACTAGCTGTAATCCCTGCAGATGCACACAGTAACTGTCACGTTTTGCAGCTTGCAGAGTTATTGAATAAGCAGTTAGGACCCTGTACAACTGTCTGTGATAAACTTGATCATCACTAAGAAAACCCATTTGCATCTGGAAAAATGCTCAACGCCATAACTTGTAGCATGTCTTTCCTGGATATTGACAATGCTTACCTGAGTATTTTATGTTTATAAAGAATTAAAAAATAGCTTGCTAGGGGAACCGTAAGGTTTTGAGGCTCATCTATTAAAAGAGAACAAAAAGGTAATTTAAGCAAGCTGCAGGATCACTTTCAGTGCGGTTGCAGGACAATGCAAACAACTCTCATTGCACCAGCTAGTATCTCCTGAGTTTTCTAAAGTCAGAGAGGCTTCCAGCAGGTTTAAAATGACATATACAGGACAAAAACATCTTTTACATCCTGGAAAGCTCTGCTAATTTTGGAGGCTGTGTTGACCAGGTTAAACCTCCTCAGCAAGGAACAGAAGATCCCTGTGATGCTTTGGTGCATGGGAGGCTGCAGAATCTAGTATGATCCTCCCTCCTGGAGAGTGTTTCCTGCCACGCTGTCTGATGATCTATCTCCACATCTACCTCATTTTTATGCCCTGCTTGTTTTGTTCCTCTTTTACCAGCAAAGTCTCAACAGGTGTATCCTGCATATGGGGAAAGATCAGGACACAAATAGCTTCCTTCAGACCAAACCTAACAGCTGCTGGTTGCCTGCTTTCCACAGCAGACCAAAACTCAGAGTTCAGTGTCAGCCAATTTTAATTTATTTCTGTAGCGTAAAATGAAATTTGAATCATTAACTCCCACATTCATCCAGCACTGGCACTAGCCCTCTTCCCCCAGGGGCCCATGTTCACGAGAAGCCCTCTCTATGTGGAGTCTGTGTAGTCTCTCTGAATTGTGTCTCCTTTCAGTCTAGAGCACTGAACAAGAGCAATGGTGATCACCCCAGAGGTTAAGGAAACAAAGTTTCTCCATAAAAAGATCAGAATAAAACCCCACCATGCTGTTCTGATGCCTATCAGCCCATTTTAGCCCTAACCTTCCAGCAAATTCCTGCTTATTTCCCACTGATCACATAGCTATGTAGCCACAGAAACAGCACTTGGTAAGTCTAAAGAAAATCAGGGCTGGAGTGCATCATGACTAGATCCAGTGCAGCTTCACTGACAAGAGACTGAGGGTAAGGCAGTGAAGGAAAAAGTTCACTGCCACCTCAGTCTTCTCTGCAAGGGTTGACAGCAGTATGAAAATTAAATTGTGAGGTTTTATTTTTGATCAATGGCAAGATTTGGGCTTTTGAGCTGCAAGTCGGGCCTTTGCCAGGTGATAGCACTGCATTTATCATCCTGTCTCTCACTTCCATGTATGTATACATGGGATGGACAAATCAGTACTAGTTTTCATTTGCACACTGCTGCACCCTATTTAATGTTTCTAAAGTAATGTCAGCATTTCCTAACCTTAAAATACTCAGTTATTAAAAATCTACTCTCTTTGGCTCATGTTTCTTTGAAAATTCTAACTCAATATTGTTACTAAGAAATCTCAGATCCTCCTCTCCCTTTGCCCCTCTCACACACACACGTGTGGAGATGGCATCTTACATATGGCATCTTACATATGGCCACTTTAACATTTTTAAATTCCAGGACAGAGTTATTCTCTTTATTCATGAACACTTCACTGAATGCCTGCATTTAGAGTTGCCAACTAAACCGGTTTTGTTCCATCTGCTATGACCATTTTCCAGCACTGTCTGTCTGATTCACCAGCATCCCTCCTCACCAGTCCATCGGGAGGTCTGCAAACAGCAGGGCAGAGGCTGCGGGTAAAGGGAGGAGACAAAGCTGTGCAGACCTGAACAAGGGTTAAGGAAAATGTGGTGGGCAGTTAAAATGAGGCGGATATGGCAGGGTTCAAATACCACTCCTGAGCCTGGAAGGTGCATTTAATGGGACTGTAAACTCCCGCAGAATTGTACCTTGGGATAAATTATAGCTCACCCTCAGCATCACCTTTCTGTGGTACTTAACTGCCATTATGTGCTGGCAGTTCAGTAGGCTACAGAGCTACCAATATATATTTGACAAACACTTTTAAACATTTTTTGTATTTATGACTACAAAATGGGGAGAAACACACAAAAAAAGCTGCTTATTTTCAGATTATCATAAGATGCCCTAAAACAATGAACAATTTAAAACAGAAGATAATTTAAAGCAATACATTTTGACATATAAACTATTTATACTGTCATCTGTTTCTTCTATTTTTCATAAACAAAATCATTTATATAAAATCAAAAGGAACATAAACTCCTATGTCCACCTACTATTCCTCATCTCCAACAGAACAAGAGGTGGCCTGGGATACAGCCTGTTCCTTAGAGCTGACTGGCCTGTAATTTTAAGCTCTAAATCCTGTAATCAGGTTCCATAGTACAGCCCTGCACCTGCAGAGAGCCTTACTGGTCTGATAGCAACAATCCATGAGGTACCAGATCCTCCTGGTAAACTGAACAAAATTTGGTTTCAGAATGAAAGCGCATTCTCTGCTTATAGTTGGGAAATATAAAAGAAAGCACAGGAAAATTCACACACTATAAGGTCAGTGGAGTCATTCCAAATTAATAACGACATAAAAGTAATCTGAACTTGGCCTTTGAGGTTATATTCTATTAGTTTTCTAATACCATGTAAATTCTATATTTGAGAGGTATCCTGAAGTCATCTTGGCCCTTCTTACTTAAACAACAGTTCTGCTTAAATTCTGCTGATACAGCTCAGGCCATTATTTTATAACTTCTTTTTAAATCAAGACTAATTTTAGGGTCCATATTTGTGTCTACAGACAACATCAAGTGAGAGAAAGAAAAGTGGTGAAAAGAAATTTGTTTTCAAGCTGCCAATCAATAAATAGTTCCAGGTAAAGAATTATGCAGAAAAATTTTTAAAAAATACTACACAATAAAAATCATATGATAATAATATTACCATATCCAGCTAGAAAAGGTTTCATACTAGACATACTAGTTCCATGCCTCCTTATGGTTTGTGAGTACCATCCCTTAAAAGTCAGTGGTGTCAACCATTTGGCATATTTGTTGGTCTAACCCATTTTGTTTATACAGTGTGTCTAGGCCAGGTATAATTTCACTACTTTCATAAAGTGCAACTTGGGCTTAATGAAAGAAAACCTACAGTGGTAACAGGAGCAATCTGAAAAGTCACAGAAATTAAATACATAGGGAATACCTTAAGCATATAGGAATACCTTACTGTGTATTGTCCCATTCTGGCCCTAAAATGGCTGTTTTGCAGGGAATGTTGTTGCCTGGTGACCAAAAGTGTATCTCCTAGGCCACAGAAGGATGTGAACATTCAGAAATTGATTTGTTCCTGTTGCTCTTGAGGAGACCATACCCGTAAAATAGATTAAGCCAGCACATCATCATCTATGCATTCTCCTTGCTGGCATGCTTAAACTTGATACTGAAGACAGGCCTGTGATTTTGAGGTAGTTATCAATCAGGCAAGGGAAAAACAGAATATGTGTGCTACTGCCCACAGAATATGAAAGTAGACCAAGCCTCAGCTACTGTGAGACTGCAAGACACCCCTGCTTCAATTAAGTCTGTGTTGTACATCTAGCCTGTTCCGGTGCAACCTCCCAGTTGCTATCAGGCTCTCTTTCTTTCATTAGAATCAAGTAGTTAATTAGCCCC
>NW_008652187.1:0-2281 GCF_000695815.1 Acanthisitta chloris | reverse complement strand
TAACACAGCAGTAATGATGTCTAATTACCAGCAGCAGTGGATTACAGCACCATCAGGAGCAAATCTCTCTGGCTGACAGCAAAGCTGAGCAGCAAATCTTAAAGCTTCAAGGAGAGAATAATTTCTAACAAAGTATTTGAATATTTGCTTATTTTTGACCAGCTTGTGACTGTAGAGTCCAACTTGTAATTTCATCCATCCTGTTACTGCACAGGGAGTGCTCATGCTGCCAGCAGTGATTAATTTTAAATTGAAATTACTTTTACCTATGGTGAGATCAAGTGATGAGCAAGAAGAGGGAGAGGATGAAGGAGAGATTCACAGTTTGGGGCTCTGTTACTGTTTGGGGCACTCTCTGCAGCCTGGACGGGCTCAAATGTGTGGGATAACAACAAGCGAGGGAAAAACCTCAAAACAGTGGGAACGTTTCTAAATGGTCATAAATTAATAAACTCTTCAATAATTAGTAACAGTTAAAGAAATGCGAGAATGGGTTTTCAGGGCTTAGCAACAATTACTGTCGGATGAAAATCCAATTTTTTACCCCAGTAACTTATCATTCCCAGCTGGGTGAAATCCTAGGCCTCTGAAGTCAGTAAGAGCTTTGCCACTGGCTTTCTCTGGGCCAGGGGCTGTATTCCTGTTCAGTCAAAAGGGTTCTTTCTGGGCCTTCAGTGCCTGGCAGGCACTGCCCCTGCTCTGGCAACAGCTTATACAAACCCTTGCCACCCTGCAGGTCTGCTTAAATACTCCTCTGCCTTTTGTGATGGGATAGTGACACCAGATTTGTGGTGGGGAGGAGGCAGCATTTGTTTCTCAGAGCTGAATGTTGTACAAGAGCACTAAGCATCACCTTTTCTCATTTATGTTGGACCACAGATTTACACTGGCCAGCAGGAGGAAATTTTGCCTGCACGCAAGACCTTTTCTGCAAAGGTTTATATGTAATTGATCGAGTAATATATGGATATTTAAGAATTGCTTCCAGATAGGTTATGCTAACTTCCTTTTCTTGATTCCATCAGCAGACATCCTTATTTCATTAGAATACCTGCTCAGTTGCTTAAGCTATCTAAAGAAAGTTACTTGTATGTGAATATAAATACATATATAAGGACACAGAGAGACATTCACAGTCAAGGGTATGATTCCCCCAAATGTACAAAAGTAAGACCAGCAAGGTGCTCAACCTCTGACTGAAATCCCTGGTGGGAAAAAATAAAAATAGATCCTGTGATCTTAAAATAGAAAACAGGATGCAAGGTGGGACTCCAGGCTTTCATGGCCTAGCAAAGGTGAAAGCTGATCATCACTGAGTCTTGTGTTTCAGAGGCACAGAACAGCATTTAATTTTTAAATTCCATCATGTAAAATTAAGGTTATCCTTTTTATTTAGTAGCATAGTCAATGTAATTTTTAAATAGACTGAATTTGCTTAAAGTTTTGAACTTGCAGTGAAAAGGACAGTCTTGGGAATAAATGATTTTGCCCACTGGCTCTCAGAAATTATTCTTTTTGTGAGCAGAAGAGATATTTAAAAATACCGACCTAATTGGAGACTTCTGCTTTAGACAACCTTTTTGTTATAAATTGCACCTATGGTACCCTTCGGGCTCAGAGGTTAGAAATCAGTCATCCAACAGCAGAACAGAGATCTGCTAAATAACCTGGATCTATAGGCAGACCTGAAACACTTTGGTGAATAAAAACCACAGAGAGGAAACAAACTCTGTCCAGAGCTTCTCTTTCAATCTTTGTTTTTGTAAACTCCTTAAAATTAATTTCCCACCCCTGCCTCCTCGCAGCCATGACGGCACTGATGACAAGGGGGCAAATACAAGGCAGCCCCTGGGAATGCCCAGGTTTATGACTTCAGCGAGGCAGAGAGAGGCAGATTTCCCTGGCAGCCTACGTCACAACCCAACCCAGAATACTTTCCAAGAAGCCCCCTTTGCTGCGCCACCCAGCAACCTTCCCGTTAGGTCCGGATAAGCTGCCACTCCAGGGAAAAAAAAAAAACCAGGAGAGAATATTGCTCATCCAAGCCAAATGCCCAGGCAGGAATATTTTTAATTGCCGGGTTTCCTTTCTCGGCTCCCCCTCCACACCCGCCCCACGCACAGACAAAAGAAGCTTAGCTTGCGTGACCCAGCGCATAAGAAGTAAGAATAATGATACATTCAGAGAGTTCAATAGGCAAAACCTACTTGCAGCCAACAGTCCCCATCTTCTTAAATAGGAAAATCTGTCGCTCCTGCCACCACCAAGCATAATAGCTCTC
>NW_008652186.1:73088-88039 GCF_000695815.1 Acanthisitta chloris | reverse complement strand
GTGCTGCGCTGGCTGCGGGAGAGCCGCCAGTCCCGCAAACTCATCCTGCTCATCGTCTTCATCGCGCTGCTGCTGGACAACATGCTGCTCACCGTGGTCGGTAGGTAGGATGGGGTTGGGTTTCTCTTGCTTTCCCGAATCTGCGGGGGCAGATGTACTCCCTGAATGAATTAATGCTCTCCGAGCACACCATTTTCACTGATTGTTTTGGGGTTTTTTTTTTAAACACAGATTCTATTCTCGGCATTGCAAACGCAGTGCCGTTGGCATCGAAGTCTTGCTTTATTTCTATGTAAATTGCGAGAAAAAGAATGGGATATAAAGGTCTTCGTAACTCTCTTATTTTTTCTTTTCTACTAAATACCACTAATACTTCACAGAACGACAGATAATAGTATTTTTAGCTCAACATCGGTTTTTTCTCCTGTGGTCATGCAACTGAAACAACAGACTAGATAGCATTGGAGGTGCCTGTTTCCTTGTGATAGTTCCTCTTTCCCCCACATGGGTCTTAAAATGATAGGCTAATGAGAAAACTATCTAACTGGGTTTCAAGAGAAGCACTTCTATGGGTTAGTTTCATAAAATAATCCAAGTTTGGATCAAAGTGAAAGATGCAACTTTTAACAGCTTCCGTGACATAGTGTCAAGATTCAGGAATCTACTCAAATAAAACAATAGAACATTTTTTCAATGGAAGTTGTAGAAGTTCTCATATTCAAATGGTTATATGAATTTTAAGAAAAGGGTTCAGAGTAACTAGTGGCTCTTGGAGGCAAACACACACACACATATATATATATATACATGAATGCACATAATGCTCTTGTAAGTGCCTTAGTCTGTGCAGAGCCAGATCTCAGGTGATGCTGCAGTCAGCCTCTGAACCACACTCCTGGATTTCTTGAGGGACTTCAGCTAAAAAGCTAAAAACACATCTATTTTTACCAGCTTGATGTTGTAATTTTTTCTACATTAATATACTTATACAATTATTTATATTTAATTGCTTGTTTAGTAATATATGTATGCTGGGAGCCCTAGAAATTATCACAGTTTGCACACTTACTGGGAGGGTGGGTTTTTCCAGACAGAGATGCAGGATGGGAAGGGGTGATTCTGTCACTAGTGCTAAAATAAATGAACCTGACATCCGTTTTTCCATCTGAAATGCTAATTTCTGAGATGCATATTAATGCAATGAAATTGCAGCTAAGATCCTAAAGCCTATAAAGAAGGTTCCTTCTGGGTGATCTTTTCAATGTAGGTTTTTTTAAAAATAATGAGCTATGCAAATATCAACACATTAGTTCTGATTGCTTAATATAGGAGTGTTATGTTATTTTCCTTCTTATCAGTATTTTTGTGGTTTATTTTAGACATGTATTTTATTAGATATTTATATTTTGGTTTAAGGGTAGTTCCAATTTTCTTCTCATTATTCATGTCTTCACAATCTTATAAAAGGATTTGTGCAGTCATGTGCAACAAAAACTCCAGATAAGGGTTTTGATACTTCTTGTATTTTTACTAATGATGTCTGTATAGAACATCTTTATGATAAATGGCAAAAAATGAAGACTAATGTAAAAGAACTTCTTATTCTAAACTCCACTTCTCAGTTACGGGTGTGTTTTTACCCCTGGTCAAACTTCTCTTTCTGTTCTCTTTCTACCATTCAAAATACTTACTAATGTGCTCTGTGGGAAAGTTTTGTCTTTCCTAGTCAATGGCAAAGCAAGCAAAAAAAAATAGTGGTGATTCCATGTACAAATAACCTGATAGTAAGATGCCAATATATTCTATTTGTTTTTCCAGTGCCAATAATTCCCAGTTACCTTTACAGCATCGAACATGAGAAAAATGCTACAGAAATCCAGACCACTAAGCCTAACCTACTCTCAGCAACGATGGACAATTTTCAGAGCATCTTCTCCTACTATGACAATTCGACAATGGTTACTGGAAATGAATCTGATAAGACACGACCCAGAGAGCTGCATCCTACCCAGACAGAGCAGATGATAGTGAATGTGACGCCTTCCCCGTCTGACTGCCCGAAGGATGATAAGGACCTGCTCAATGAGAATGTTCGAGTTGGTCTCCTGTTTGCTTCCAAAGCAACAGTGCAGCTAATGACTAACCCCTTCATAGGCCCACTGACAAACAGGTATGTCATTTCTGCTACACTGTCAGTATTCTATATTGATGGTTTAGTTCAGACTAGTAGTTCAAATAGAGTGTTCTTAATTCTCTTTTGACCCTGGTTTAGTGGCCTTCTCACTTCACCTGGAGGAGTATTTTAGTGAAATGCATTTGGTGAACACTTCTAAACACATCCTTTCCAAAATAAATTGTTTAGCTGCACATCTGCCATCAGCCAAACACTTTCCCTCCAGCTCCTGAGACCTTGGGTTTTTATAGAAATGTTTGCTGAAGTGATGTTAAAATGTCTTCAATACAGTAATAGGAGATACAGTGTAGTATCTGCAGAGCATTGTGAATTGCTGATACACCTGTGACACCTACATTAGACTGCAGGCAGGGTTCAGATCTCTGCCTTGCTCTCCCTGAGCTGTGCAGCTCTTGGTGTGATTTGGTGTGTGATGATTTGGAGTTGTCTGAGGTAAGAATCGGTGGGAATTTCGTGTGGACTTCAATGAAAATTGAACAAGTATCAAACTTTACTGATGCCACATTCAGGGGATAACACATTTCCATCAGTACATGATCTAGCTCAGCCTTCAAACTGTTCTCTCAAAATTCTTGCATGTATGTGACACCTTGAATGGAATATGTTTAAATGGGACTTTCTAGAAAGTTTATTTGAGCCAGGATCCAGAGTATAAGCACCGATATCAATCACATACAACCCCCTTTCCAAATCCAATCACTGATGATATTTGCACAAAGATTAAATGGTATTTATAATAGCATTTAACTTTTGCTGTTAATAATTAATTTGATTTGATTGTTAGCATTTTGTGTAACTGTTCCTCACAGAAGCAGCAGCAGTCCTCACCAGCAGACTATGAAATCAGTCTCTGTAGGAAATTAACTCCAAATTGTATTAAATCAGGTCACTAATTTTCCTATTTCTTATTTAAGCTGTTTCTATAGAGAAGGATTATTTCAGAAAATAATATGCAGCAGAAACTTGTCCTTATAAAACACTTTTGTTTGAGCAGTCAATACCTATCATATGCAACAATACCCAAAATTACCAACACAATCTGATGTTAGATGCTTCAGATTTTGAAGCCAAAACTACCTTTCTTAGGCTTTACAGCATATACATGTATATATATATATATATAAAATCTGTATTATTTCAATCTGATAAAAGAGTATCCCACTGAGGGGTAAGCAGCTTTTGGACTCACATTGTTGTGTATTCAAAACTCGTATTTGATCTGTGGAACTGATCTAAACACAAAAGCCTTAAATGAGAGAGACAGTTTCATTTCTCTCTCATTTCCCCTTGTCTCCAATACACATCACCTACACAGATACAAATATGCCACTGCAAAATTACTTTTCCACAAAAATGGCTTCAAGTTGAGGAGGAAAACAGATTTTTCTTACCTGGATTTTCTGTATTGTTTGGTGAGGATATCATAGCTCCTCTGCAGGTGAAGTAATACAACATCAAGTAATATTTTCATAACAGGTCTTTAGGTATGCTGCTAGATTTTTCTACGGGTTAAAATTATTGCCCTATTAATATTTACTCTTCTCTGTTAACATCATCATTACCCCAACCTGCCAAACCAGGAGGAAGGTGTGTGGTACCACCTCTCCCCTGGGGCCAACTTCTGGGACACGTGTGATACATCCTTAGGTTTGGCAGTGAAGCAGTAGATGCTCTTGTGGCATCTTCCTTTGCTGTTAGGCACAGGGTTAACACACCAGTGTGAACTTTAGTGCTGTGAGCTGAGGTTTCCTCCTGGAAACATCCCACAGGTGTTTGCCTGGGGCAGAGTGTGTGGCTGCAGTCACAGGGGCAGGTTTGCAAGCTCAGATGCCCAAGGAGTGTGAGAAGGATAAAGAGCATGCCATCCTGGTGGCCTGTGTGACAAACTCATCTCTCATACAGCAGAAATGAGTGCCTTAATGGCAAAGTGGTCCTAAATTAGATTTAAGGTTCACTGGTTTTCTTTCATGCATTATTTGTATCTTGGTACCAGTAGCTGCCTTTCTTCTGAGAAATGTTTAGTGGGAAATATCAGTTATCACATTTATCAATTAGGTGTAGAAGTTATTGGCTACCCTCCCCCTCTTGACAATTTCTAATAACAAAGTATATGATCAGCTAAAAATTGTGATTGTTATAAATTGGAATATATCTGAGTTCTCATTAGAAAGACTCTTCCTTACTCCTGACAAGTTGTTATTACTTCCACAAAATATCAGCAAAATAGAACAGCTTAAGGAGAATCAGTTGCTTGGTTCAAGATCACTGTGCACAGTTTGATAAGACGCCCAGAAAGTTTCTTTTTCAAGTAGGTAGCACACTGTGTAAAGTGATTTTTATTTGGGTATGGAGTCAGTGGCTTTCAGTGCTTGAGTTTGTACAGCATGCAACAGGATGGGTCTGTGCCAATATTTTCTGGAAGTTCTGGGGGCTGTTTTCCCCTTCTTTTATAATTACTGAAAGTGTAGATTTTCAAAAACAAATTTCAAAATTGGTTTCATTCAAGGAGTCCGTTGTGCAAATAATATTTCTTATTTAAAGCCTAGCTCTTTCCATAGAGCACCAGACAAAAACACACACCTGGCTCAGTGAACTGGTCTGCAATTGCTGAAACAATACAGCTTCCCCTAGGCCTGACAAAGTCTTAGCAAAGCAAACACTTGGTGATGGCTTTGCCACTGAATGTCAACAGCACACTTCCCATGGTGGCACAGTTTCAGGGCAGAGTTGAGAAGATTTTGTGACTCAGGTGCACGGTATGTTTTTCCTTGTAGTGAAATTGGTAAGAAAATATTAATGTAGCACAGCACTTGATAAAGGGCATTTTGTGAGGAGGTTGCACTGGCAGGGAGAGATTCAAGGCTCTGCCTAATCCTGTCCAGTGTAGAGAGTGGGCAAAAGGGTCCTGTGCCCTTTATAGCTAGCTGATTTAACTAAGTGTACTGGAACAGGCTGCTCAGAGAAGCTGTGGATGACCCAACCCTGGAAGCTGGGGCAGGTTGGATGGGGCTCTGAGCTTCCTGGTCTAGTGGAAGGTGTCCCTGCCCATGGCAGGGGGTGAAGTTAGATGCTGTTTAACATCCCTTCCAACCCAAACCATTCTGTGAATCTATTACTTACTCCATTGGTTTTTTTCAAACTTTTACCAAGCTCATTCATGAGGCTGCGAGCCCCACAGTCCACTAGAGCCAATAAATGTCTCCTTGGCTGTGTATCTCTCTCCCTTTTTTTATCAGTCTGAAATAAAGTGTCTCCTTGGCTGTGTATCTCTCTCCCTTTTTTTATCAGTCTGAAATAAAGATGTAGTTTTAACCTTGTGCTTATGCATATTGGCCTCCAAAAAAGTTCAGTTCCTAGGTAAGCTTTCCTTTCAGGTTTTGGCAGGAAATTGTAATGATCAGTTCTGCAGATCTTTCTCTTTACCCTGTGCTACAGCATGGAGCATGGAGAGAGGGAAGCACATGGATCATAGACCTGGTCCCTGTTGACACTACACGTTCTTCCTTACCTTCAAACACAATTAGTGGTCATTGGTTCATAACCTCAAGGAACATTTTCTTCTTGCCATACATCCTCACCAGTCTTCATTGCCAGTGAAGTTAGCCAAAGTGCCAACCAGGACAGACCTAACAAGGGGTGCTTAAAGTGGTCCATGTGTAGCTGTGTAACAACAAAGTGGAAAATCAGTGGATGTGCAGCAGTGTAATGGATAATTAAGCTCTAATAATCCACAGCTGCTAACCTGGTCAATGTAACCTTTATTTTGCTGTTGCACAGAACCACCAATCAGTTGTCCTTATTGCAGGATAATCTTGTTATTGGGTATAAATCACTTCCTAAGAGTCCTGCAATCTGGGGTCAATGTGGGACTGAAATGGAGTTCATTTGGGCACTTTCTGTCAGGGGCAGCCTTTCCCTCCTTCAACTAGTGACTCAGACTTTTACACAGGTCACAAATACTTGTAGGAAGCGTTTTTAGCTGCAGGTAGCCTTGGTGAAACATGCTGGACTCTGCTTCAGAATCCCTTAGAGGGCTTTGAAAGGAGTGCTCAAGGAAATTACATGCTTGAGCATGGTAGAAAGAAAAAAAGGAGAAGACTGGCTGTAATATTCTTTTGTGTTGCACACATGCAGAGGAATAAAATGTAGATATCACTGTGATGGATTATGCCATGTCATGGGCAGGAAGGAGAAACTGCATATTTCCAGATTTCACATCTCAGGAACATGAATGGCCCGGGACCAAGGGACAGAATCACTGAATAGTTGGCTGTTACAGGTGGTGTGTCTCTTTTTTGTGATTATTTATGTATTTAATGTAATTGTTCAGCAAAAACTCCCTGTCTGTGCTCTATGATATCTGTAGAACAGACCAGGGAATGCAGCTGCAGATTAGACATTTGTGGTAGCACAACTGCCAACTAATTAGTGCTGCTATTTCAGGAGGAGGCAGAGTTTGCTAAGAGATTTGTTAAGATCATGCAGGAAAGGACAATCTGCATAGCTAACTAAATGTCAGCTGGATGTGGATAAGACTGTCCCCTGAGCAAGACCAACCTTGACTTCTAGAGGTTCAGCAATCCCATGCAGGGGCAGCACTCCAGGATCGTGTGTCTCCACAATGTGGGTGAAGTTCCAGGCAGTTGTAGCTTTCCAGAGGATTTTATGATGACTTAACTCATCACAAATGCACATCCAGTTCTGACCTGTAAATGGTGTGCTGGGCAGCAAGAGTAGGCCTGAGTTCTGCTCTTACTGCACTCTGCTAGGCATCACTTCACACCTTGCTGTGACCCTCTTTGTCCAAGGTAAAGGAAGAACAATATCTGTGACTGCAAAAATTAAGAACAATGCTTGAACAGGTTTTCACTGAGCATTAAAAGTGACTTCCAAAATACTTGTTTTCTTACTGCTTTCAACCACCAGAAACTCCCCAAGTATAGGAAGTCTATTGGAAGAGTTGACATCTCTTTTATCTTGATAGAGTATCATTTAGGACTAGTATGATAACACCTTCTCTGTGTTTAACTCATTAATGTTTATGGAAGATCTCATGTCTCTGATGTAGGAATGGAAACAAGAATGTGGGAGCCAGTTTGGGTAGCATTTCACTTCATGCAAATAACTGAATTTTAATTTAGTGTTCTTGTAGGAGAAGCAAATTGCTACTTCATAGGCCCTGAGTCAAGTCTAAGAATTGTTTGACTTCTGTACTGAAAGCAAACTGCTCCCCTACAGTGTCCATCCTAGATACCTCTGGGATGGCCTTGAAACACAATCCTACTTTACTTTGCAATGGGAGAAGGCAGAAGGACATTCACCTTCTGCTTTCATACCACAGAGAAAGATGAGTATCCATACAAAGAGTACAAAGAGTATCCATAACTGCAGGGTTTGGGTTTTTTTTTTTATCTGCACTCCTATTGGTGCTTTCTTTAATTGAAAAACTCAAAATAAAAGCAATTATGGTCAAACTCTTCATGGCCTGTTCTACCTGGGTCCACTGGGAAGGGAAGTGCTCACTTCAGCTCTGAGGCAAGCAAAAAGTTGGCAACAAATGATTTTTTATTTCCTCATGTACATGGAGACATCAGTGGAGACCAGCATCTCATTGTGTGTTACCTACTGCACACACAGCAAGGGAAGAGACAGGCTTAGAAAAATAATTAACCTTATATAAAGCAGGCAAAAAAAGTTAGTATTGTTCTCTTTTTGACCATGTATCAAGGTACTGAGAGATTAAAATTATTATCCTAAGTCCTCAGAGGAAGTTTGTGATAGGGATTTAGTTTGCTTTGGAGATACCAGTCCAATTGAGGACCACACAAGTAACTAGTCTCTGCTGGATATTTGCAGCACCCGGATACAAATCTCAACTGGAAGAATCTGTGCACTAGGTTTTTGTCATATTTTAATGTAGTGATGATATTGAATGCAAAATTGTTCTTCATGAGAGTTTTCTTTGGCATGTAGAAATGTGGATGCTAGATTTCTTTCACTCACAGAACTGACACGAATGTTACAATAAGACAATGAACACTGAGCCCTGTACTTCAGAAAGTTTTCCATTATCCAAGGTCCTTAATTGTATACAAACATTGAGGAATAAACAAAGCTCAGAGTAATTATTTTGGTTTGCCTATGTCATGACTGCTATTATTAAAAGTTAAAAAGGCCATTACAGACTCTTCCATTATTTGACTGACCTATTTCAGCCAATACTGCCAATATAAATGCCCAATACTGTCAAATCATTGGAAGCTGAAATCCTTTGTAAGTACTCCTTTGAAAAGCATTGTCCATTGTTGAAGAATTTGGCCGTTAAACAATGTCTTGGCACATACACTTGAGATGCACAATCCTACAAGAAGAGAAGTCATGAACAAAGTGTGCTGAATAGAATATACAGTCTGTCTTCAGAGCTACCTCAGTTTTTACTCTAGGGTAGGTGTTTAGTGGTGTGAAAAATAATATATTGTGAAATATTTGGTCGAGATTTCAGTTTTAGCTCCTCAAAAAATGTGTTTGCTTTCTAGCCAGAAAATTCTTTATTTCCTGGAAACTTGAAAGTACTTAAAGCAGCCAGGCATTTCTACAGGCTGTTTAGAGTCCTAATGAAGAAGCAGGCTAATGAAGAAAGCTTTGATCAGCTCCATTTTTACTCCTAAACCCATAGAAAGCAAAAATACTACTCTCAGGCTCTTTGGGACTCTTCCAGTGCTTCTGGCTGAGGCAGAACTCCCAGCAAAGCCAATGACAAATTTTTCCAGTAAGAAAGCCATTGTCTTGACTGTGTCTCATTATAGTCATTGTCTCATGAGGATGGAAACAGATGAGCATTGAAACATGACTGGGATATTTCAAAGTTCAGCATGCTCAGACAAATCTTCCCTTGGCATATCTTTGGCAACTTCATGGAGGCCCAGAGGGGTTTTATTTGGAACAATTATGCAGAACGAGAACAGGGCAATCAGATTCTAATGAGAAGGATTTCTTCCAGGGATTTCAGATACAAAGTCTGCTCTGCCAGATGAAAAGTCAATTGTAACACGGACACGTTTGATCATGTGGTCCACAATAAATAGTTCAAAGCCTACCAAGGAACTGCAGTTTGGGTTTTCGTGGTGTGTAAACTCATGTGAGTGAGTCTAACTCAAAACCTCAGTGGAACAATTCCAGAAATGTAAATATTAATTTTGTTTTCCAGAATAGGCTACCAGATTCCACTGTTTGCTGGCTTCTGCATCATGTTTGTGTCCACAATCAGTAAGTATCCACAGTTTATTTGTTCTGGCTTAGATGCAACTTATAAATAAATAACCTGTCATAATTATCACTAGGAATTCTTCTTGTTGATGTATAAGGTCTGATTTCCAAGGGAAATTTAAGGATATCTGTTCCTTGTTGGTGGTGGCAATGATGAGACTGAACAAGCAGGATGTCATAAATGCACTCTAAGAAGTCCCAGCCTTCCATCCCACCTTGGCAGGTCTCTTCCTTAGCTGAATCTTTCTCTCAGGTTCTTATAATCTGAAGTGATGCTCAGATAGTTTTAGACAGACAAGCATGGCAGGGCTGTCAGCCATGGGAGGACTGTCTTGCATGGTCCTTAATGACTAGATATTGCAGGAGCTTATCAGAAAGATTGTGAGGCTGCAGTGGCTCATGAGTAGAGTGTGAGTCAACAGTATCACAGCGTTGCTAAACATCACTGTGGGATGTGCAAACAGGAGCACAGCCTGCAAGTCAGCTGAGATAATTTGTCTGCTCTAATAGCATTGATAAGGCTTCAGCTGCTGTTTTATGTTTGGTTTTGGCCTGGCATTTAAAGCTGTGGCCCAGACTGAAAGAGTACAGAGAACATCAGAGATCATGAGAAGCCTGTGAGGAAGGGTGAAAGACTGTTTTTTGCCTCAGAAGACAGATGCAAGATGTATTAGAGTCTATGACAAAAAAGGAAGGGAACAAACAGTTTTCCATGTCCACTGTACATAAGAGAAGGAATAATAATAGGTTGTCCAGAGAAGCTGAGGTTGCCCCATCCCTGGGTATGTTCAAGGCCAGGTTGGATGGGGCTTTGAACAACCTGGTCTGGTGGGAGGTGTCCCTGCCCATGGCAGGTGGGTTGGAAAAAGATGATCTTTAAGGTCCCTTCCAACCCAAACCATTCCGTGATTCTATGATTCTGTGATCTTAAACCTGTATCATCAAGAGAACTGAAGTGTTAGACAAGAGGACCTGGTCTTAGAGTCATTGCAAACTCTGCATTTTAAGAACATGTTAGATAAACTTTGGTTGGGATGTAGATAAGAGTAGTGATCCTAATTCATGGCAGAGAACTGCTGATCTGCTGCCATCCTTTGTTCCTTTATTTTTCTTCATTTTTCTCCATCCACATAGTAGGAATTTTTGTAGAGGCTTTATGAAAAGCCCAAGAGGGACAATCCCTCAGGGCAAGTGGGAGATCTGCATGTGGATCTTGTGTTTAGTTTCTGCATAACAGCTTCCTGCAACTATAACCCATCTGGCAAAATTCCTTAGGTGGCTAACAGATGAGAGCTGAAAAGTAGCTTTAAAATCTCCTTGTAGATTTAATGACACTGACCATGACAGGTGGGTCTACAAGCAGAGGTGTTCTTGGGTTTCTGGGACGATGTGTGTAGCATCCTGCCTGCCCTGAATGCCTGGAGCTCCAGACTGGGCAGCCTTAAATGAAGCAGCATGGAGAGGCAAGGCTGGAAGGAAAAGTCTTATTACTCCTTCTGTGCGCAGCTGAATCAGAGCAGGACGTAATCAAATCATGAGTAATTAGTTAAAACTGCTTTGGTGCTTGCATTCTGTGTTACCTGGAGGCTTAGACACCTGAGAGCAATTCAACACTGCCACCTCTAAATGCAATAAGAGAAAATAATGTAGTTAGCATTGAAAGTGGCACAAGTCACTATAAACACTTGACTAAATTGTTGGGAGTTTTTGTGATGGTTCAAGAAGTCTAACTTTTTAACCTAGTTAGAGTTAACCTAATTTTAAACAATGTACCTTTGTTTTTTTTTTCTGTAGTGTTTGCCTTCTCTGGAAGCTATGCATTGCTGTTTATTGCCAGGTCCCTTCAAGGAGTGGGTTCCTCCTGTTCTTCCGTGGCAGGTAAGAGACAATGGAGTAAAATTCAGATCACTTACAGTCATTTTCTGAAATGTATTTTGCCTGCACTTTTGATAATTAACACAGAAAAATTCAATTAAATCAATTTCACATTTTTTTTCTGTCCCTTTCATATAAAGTAGCTCAAAAGCAAATGTCTTTTCAGACTTCTCTGGTATTTGGGTTGCTGCAAGGTAGAGCACTAAATGAACTGCACTCTCCCTGGGATTTCTGCACCTGTGTCTTCAGCATTTTAAATTCATTTTTAGCCATTTTAAAGGTCATTGGCAACTTATGTTGGTACTTATTACAGTTGGAATATCAGCTCTGTCTGTTACTGAAATTTCTTTTCCAAAATGTTGTTTTTAAGGATTTTCCATGCTGGCTGCCAGTTTGGACTCACTTTACCTGTACCAGATTTCCAATATAAGGTTATAATTTTTAAATGGAATGGAATGGAGTATGGGTTTTCAGCCTAAATTATTAAATTATTTTTTGAGATTGAGACTGGAGACAATATGTTTTGTTCATGTTGAATATTTCAGTCTTGGAAAAATTTCCTCTAATGGCAGTAGCAATAGAAATTTGGCTTGGGAAGGAGGTGAATATAGTGTTTAATCAACATGTCTTATGGCTTACTCAGGAAAATTCCCCCTTCCAACTCAGACCAGATATAACCAAGGTTCACAAAAACTCCACAGAAACTTCACAAGAATTTGGTAGCTGAATTCCTCCTAGGTTCCATTTGTAGGGATTTAGCTCCAGCCCATGTCTGGGCAGCACCGTTTGGGGCAGCTGGGGCCATGCAGCACCCCAGAAAACACTCGACCTGGGAAACCTACAAAATAGAGCAGAAAAAGCCAAGAGACCATCTAGTCCACCCACGTCCTGAAGGCAGAATCAGCTTTGGATCTGTCATTCCTCATGCACACTTGACAGGCATGATCTCAGAAGCCTCCTGAAATGCCCTTGTCACTTGTGCTTAAGTACCTTTACGGTCAGGAAGCTTTTTCTGATGTCTCATCTAAAGGCTTCTTACTGCCCTGTGAACCTATTTCTGCTTCCCATACTTCAGAGAACATGGAGAACAGTTTCTTTTCTTTATCTTTCTGGCTCTTCTTGATATTGCAAGACTATTATCATATCTCACATCAGTTTTCCTCTCTCTGGTTTTAAATTGAAAGTCTTGCAGTTGTCTCTCACAGATATTTTTCTAAGCTCTTGCTCACCCTTGTTGCCATTCTCTGGATGGTCTCCACGTGCACTCACCTTTCTTCCTGTGCTGTATCAGACCCAGCACTGGGAAGAAGCTGGGACTCCTTGCAGGGTCCAACAGCAGTGAGAGTCACTTCATGTCTCTCCCAGGCAGTTTTGTGTACTATCGCTGCCAATTGTTCATTTACTCCCCTGCATTTGTGTGTGCTATCATTCCTACCCGTGTGTAAAACTTTGTGTCATCTTCTTTGCATTGCCCCCTACTAATTTTTCCCAGAATATTTCCCCAAATCTCACATTCTAACACAGTTCTCTAACTAAATCTCCAGCTGTTCATGCAAACAATTTGATGTCATACACAATTTTCAATGGCCATGATAATCCACACAGGACCTCTGCTCTTTTGATGCACATGTTGGAAAGTATTCACTTAATGCTCAACCATGCAATGCTTTGTTTTCTCTTTCTGTGTAGCCATGGGCCTTATTTACTGAGTCCTACTTAAACCTTGATTTGAAAACAGAATTATTAATTTCTATGAGGACTGTTGTGCAATATTTACATCTACAGTGTCTGAGTGCTTCACAACCACACAGATGAATTAGGCTTCATGTTTCCTTTTGTGAAATGAAGTTTCATAATCGAGTGCAGAAGTGAGGCATGTGAAGATAAAGGTCAAAAGAATCCTTTCATTGTGGATGCTGAACTTGAAATGCTCATTTACAAAGTAATCAGCTCTGTATAATAGCTCATGTCCAGAGCATAGGTAGCACTGACCACAATTACAGCTGAGTGGTCACCAGACCTTTTGTGTCCTGCACTCAGAGTGTGAATAAAGCATCCAACTCAATACTTGTCAAAAGCTTCGTTTCTGCTAGTTGAAAAGCATCATCTAAAAGCTCAGGGACAAAGAATCTAGCAAATGAGGGCATCATTAAATTAGCTAATACTGTACAATGGTACATGGTATTGAAGACCACATACGTTTCCCAATCCCTTTTTGCTTCAAAGTTAATTATATGGAGAGGGATTATATGTATTTATCTCATAAATATATATATATATATGTATATACACACAGGTACTTGCTGTCATTTCTGTACAATGTTTAGTAGGTGTGGCAAATAATGACCATAAACTGTAGTACACTGATGCCTAATTTTGTGTTGTACTTGTTTCCTTTCTTTATTTTTTTTTCATTTTAGGGATGGGTTTGCTTGCCACTGTATATACAGATGATGAAGAGAGAGGCAACGCAATGGGAATTGCACTAGGAGGCCTTGCTATGGGAGTATTAGGTCGGTGAGTTGGAGTCTCTGCTGCCAAGAGAAACCATCCCCCAGCTCCCCCAAAGCATGTGCTGCCCTGAAAGCAGCAGAAAAGTCTCAGCAAGTGTAATGTCATTGTGCAGTCTCCAGATTAGATTTGTGGTGCATATTAAGAACAGCTTCTCCCACAGCGTTATCCCTACATGGATACATATCAAGCAGTAATCTCTGAGATGCTTGGGTTTTGTTTATAGGGAAGAGTATTTTGGGGAGTTATTTTCATGATCAGTTATCTTTGTGGGGAGTTTTAAATTGAGCTTTTTGGTCACTGAATGCCAATAGCAGAATGCCCGAACTGTTGCAGGGGGTGTTTTTCAGTCAGAGGTGTATTCACAGCTGTGTCCTTGCTTTCCTCCTGGCAGTGGGTCCACCTTTTGGGAGCGTCATGTATGAGTTTGTGGGGAAGAGTTCTCCTTTCCTGGTGCTGGCAGCACTGGCTCTGTTTGATGGAGGTCAGTAGAACCAAAGAGTCACTATCACCATGTAGCACATCCCTTCTATATTCCTACCATCCATCCATTCCCCTTCTGGGAGAAACCTTAAGAAATGTTACAGTGCTGATTTCTTTCTGCAGCTGTTCAGTTGCTTGTTCTGCAGCCATCCAGAACACAAGCAGAAGTAAGTATAAAGATAAAATGCTGTAGGCAATGAGTGGCACTTTTCCTTTCCTAATCCTAAGCTTTTGTTTCACAGAGTCAGAAGGGGACACCACTACTGACACTTTTGAAGGACCCATATATCATTATTGCAGCAGGTACCAGATCCCTTTTTTTTTCCCCTTTAAACCAACTGTTGCTGTTGTACCTGGCTGCCAGGCATGCCTTGGCCTGAGCTGCTTTAACAGTATTGTCATTTGCTGGTTACCTTTACATAAAGCTCCAAGAACCTGTTGGTAACTCAGGATGAATATACCAGTAGAAACACAACAGGCAGGAAGTTTGAAATAATAGATGTGTCTTTCCAACTGAGAGGACACTAATGACTTGCAGGTGCTTCCTGAGGCAATGAGATGTGGTCAGGAAGCTTCATATGAGGCAAGTGAGTAGGGTCAAGGCTTTCAGAGGGAGGGATTG
>NW_008652186.1:64825-73074 GCF_000695815.1 Acanthisitta chloris | reverse complement strand
TGAACTTTGTTGCTGTTTGAAGAGGGAGTGCGTTTGGTCTCCTGAGTGCAGATTGTATTTCAGAAAAGGTCTGAGTTGAATGGTGAATGGCATTTGGTATTACATGGATTGTTTGTCTAATGAGTCTTTTCATCTCAAGGGACATTTTCCTTTTTGCATTGCATTTTGTGGAGTGTTTATTCTGAAGTCTATAATTAAGCCTGGCCCTTTCTAATGTTGATAAAATAACCCGGAAACAGATAATTATTTTCACAGTTTTGTTTCTTAGTCCTAACTTGCTTGTCCAACAATGCAGTTTTTCTAGGCATTTCTTGAGTTCTCTGTTTCTTGGTGATCTTAGGGAATTATCATAACCTTAACTCTGTGACCAGACACTTGGTTGGGCTGTGACTAAAGTTACACAAACATTTTTGCTTGAGAAATTCTCGGAGCATTGAAAGACCTTTCCATAGAATAAAAGTATTTGAGGGAAAAGAGTAGCAGAGACAGCACTTGTCATAAGAGATTCATTGCTCTAATTCGGTAACTTGTGTCTCACAGTGGTTGAAGCAGGTGCTGCAAGGTGCTAACAATATTCACCAGATGCCTAAGTTATATGCAGTCCATACCAAGGTCTAGTCTGTGGCAGACCTTGTTTTACACCACAAAATATGACAAGGGGATGGATTTTAAGGGGTATTTTATTTGACTAAGATTCAGCTACTCCTGCCAAACTTAGTCTTGGCCAAGGAAGAGAAAAGGTACCAGGGACCATGGATCCCACTATTTTGACTGTATCTCACGTCTACTAAGAGCATGGATGGACTTTGTTCCAAATTCTAACACATGTGCATGGCATTTAATTTCTGCAGCTATTCTCTGAAGCTGTTTCAATGATGTTTCAGGCTCTGTAAAGCAGGGCTGCACAGTCTCAGAGCCCCAAAGTGGAGAAGAAGCCTGGAATCAGGATAGTGTGTGTCAGAGACACCTTTCTCTTTTCTGCCCTGGCTCTTTCTGCTTTCCTGCACAGTGCCTCCTGTTTCCCCTTTGATCCAGTGCAGCTGAATACAACAGGAGGAGGGAAAGGGAGGATGTATGGAGGGGTAGAAACATAAAGACCTCTGCCTTCTACCAGGCCTATGAGTGCACATCAGTCCAAATGCAGCTTCCTTGATGCACCAGGAATCCGCTGCTTAAATATTAATTGCTTCAGTTCTGAAGCCACTGCTTTTTTTCCATCAAAAAGGGTCTGAAAGTTTAATTTAAAAGTCCCAGTGGGTTTGCACTGGTCAGGGAGATTAGAAGAGGTTTTGAATGGCTTTTCAGGCAGTTAAGTACCTCATTAAAAATCTGACTAGTGAGCTGACTTGTTAACCACCAGTAAAAGCCAGAGACACTTTACGTGTGCTGTAAATGGATGAACAGTTTCAGTGTTTCTTGCCCTCTTGATTTAGGTACACTGATATCAGAGTATAAATTCAGATTCAATCTCCTGAGTGTGCGTCATACACTTCAGTCATAACCATTTGTGTTCTCAAAATAGAATCCCTTGCACACCAATTTGGCTTATCTATAGTACAGTATTACTCTTCAACAAGGTGTCTTGAGCTCAAGCATGGAGTTCCTCTCCCTTCTTTCTGAAAACATAACATTTTACCTTGATAAACCCATGTTGCCTGTGAGTTAATAAAGTTGGCTGTTACAACAGACAGATTCCCTATGTATCACAGTCCCTATGGGCAGTCCTGCTGCCTGGTTAGCTTCAGTGCCAGCAATAGCTGCTGCAGGATGTTCTGTGGCCATTCCTGTTGAATGTGCAGTTACCAGCCCATGTGGAGAGATTGCAAGGACATGGGCATGAGAGAGTCAGGACCAGATGAAACTGGATGCATGAAAACCTCTGCAGGAGAAAGGAAATGTGTGCAAATATAGACTCTGCCTCCTCTGTGGCTTGTGTCAGAGGTGATGCTTCAAAGTACATGTCATCAGTACTCACTGACCCGGGCAAAAGAAATGTTACTGGCATGTTTTGTCACTGCTGGTAGGAGCTCAGTGAATGAAGTCAATGGCATTCTTGCAGCCAGACCTCACTGAGATGGATTAAATAAAAGTTGGGTGCTACTGGCAGACAAAGATGCATTGACAGACATATAAGTTTAAGTTACCGGGTTCAAAAACAAGAGTTGAGACAGTTATCAGCATGAGCACATGGTTCTTGAGAAGGTGTGTGGCAGGTTTTCACTGGGTACCTGCTCTCACACAGAAAAGGACCAGTGATGTCAGGCACTCTGCCAAAAGCTGAGTGGATTCTGAGCCACAGAGATGGGATCCAGCTGGAAGGCTGCAATTTCACACCTTCTGACCAGCACAGGACATTTAATCTAATTCAAAGAAGAAAAGCTGTAGAATTTATGCCCTTGATAAAGGGCCATGTGGCCCATTAAGGAGAGGCCAGCTCCATGCAAGACAGAGGGAAAAAATATGTATTTTCTTTCAGGGAAGTTTTGCTAAGATATGATGCTCTTTGTTGGACTGTGCCCTGAGTTTGCAGAGTAGCAGCTCAGGCACTCACTTTTCTCACCAGAGTACTTTGGTAAGCTCTGGTGACACAGATAGCACAAACATGTGCAAGCACACCTGTTTCTCATTGCTTGGTGAACTTTGTTAAGAGTCGAGTAAGACCTTTGCTATTTAAGCTGTCTCTGTTACAATGGTCCTACATCCTCTGGCTGCACTTTGTGCAGCCTGAAATGTTTTTCCAGCATCAAGGAACTGCTTGAGCATGGCTGATTTTGGCTCAGAAGAGGTTAGTTTAACTGAGGTTTCTTACAGACCCACTAGTGGTAGCTTGCATTGGAGTGGAAAGGTTGGGTTTTGTCCTTAGGGCAAAGCAGTGCTGAACTGTTGCTCCTTGCCCCAGGATGGGAGTGAGCCAGCTAGCCAGCAAATCCATTTTAGGAATTGTGGATACACAGTCTAATATATTCTGACAGGTTTGAGCAAAGAATGACATCAGTGCTCATTTGGTTTTGAACCTTATGATGAGGAACTTGTTCCAAGAGAAGTAACGTTTCTCTGACCTCAAATTCAGATGTATTTTTAAGTAAAATTGGGATGGTTAATAACTGTAAGGGTCTAGAATATTTTCCTAAATTTCAGAGATTGTAAATATTAGGAAGAAAAACAAGAACACAAGTTTGAGGTTGTCACTTCTAGCAGTGACTTCCAAAAGCTGTTTCATAAGGGATTAGCAGAGGGGACATGTCCTATTGCCCTGCATGAAGCTTTGACTGCCTCAGGGTCTTTTGAGTAAGTGTGAAAGGCATCTTGAAACCAAAGAAATACCGTGGGGGTTTCATAATCCCTGCACTAAAGCTAAGTGCACCACTGAGGATAGACGAATGTGACACGAGGCCACTGGAGCCTGGAACTGCAGGCAGTGGCACAGGGCAGAGCTGATCTGGCAGGCAAGACTGAATCAGCACTTCCACCACTTGTAATCCTTTGTGTCTGGGTTACTAAAGGTCCAGAAATTCGAAAGAGATTTGTAAGCATTTGAAATTCATCAGGCCGGGCAAGCCCAGCCAAACCCGTGCTTTGCTGCATGGCCTTCCTGGCTGCTAGCTATAGGATCTTGACAGAAAATTCCCATTCGTAGGGGACAGGCAGCTCTGTGGTTGCCTCTTAGTATTTTTAGGATCAAGACCTCTACATCTCCTCATGTGATGGAGGCATGATCTCTCAGATGACAGAGGCATAGGGTCAGAGCCTGTGCCTCTTACACAACAGGGCTCTACTATTGCCCCAGGAGACTAGGTAAAGACCAGAAGATTGTAGTTTTAGCTAATCATTTGTACAACAGTCAGACCTCATGAACTTTCTAAATGTCATCAAGCTCACTGCAAACTTTCACATTATGAAATAGCTTAACCTTTATTGTAGAATTTCTGGGAGAATAGAAATATATAAGAAGTTAGTCTTCAGTGATTTTACACTGTGTTCTATTTAACATTAATCAACACCTGATGCTTGACAAACAGGACTGTGAGAAGTGTGATGTTTGGTGTAAAAACATCCATTCTTTGTATGGTGTTTTGTCCATAGTCAAAAGAAATAATTGCTGCTGTTTTTTCCCCTCCTTTTCTTTCTCTAAGGCTCAATCTGCTTTGCAAACATGGCTATTGCTATGCTTGAACCAGCTTTACCCATCTGGATGATGGAGACCATGTGTTCAAAAAAGTGGCAGCTTGGTAAAGTACAGTATATTATTTGCATCTCTATATTTTGTCTAATGATTGTCTCAGTTCTGGTCTTGTTCATGATTCTTTGCTTCAGGGGGGTAATTTTTCTTTTACAATCTTTACATTATCAGAGTTATACCTGCACAATTACAAGCATTGGTCTGTAAGAAGAATAGATAGTGGATTTATGCTGTTGTAATAGAGGCTCTGTAAGGGGATACACTGACTTTGCTAGGAGAAATATTTGCATCAGCCACAGCACTGTGGTTGATCCAGCTCCATTGGGAACCCCAGAAACACATCTGGCAGCAAGTGTTGGCTGGGGCAGCTGCGAGATGCCTGTTGAGCTGCAGAGCCAGCCCTGCAGAGCAAAACAATTTGTTTGGTTTGTTTTCCCCAGAGGGAATCCATCCTCAGTCCCTGCTTTGAATTGCCAGGAGCAGCAGCCACAGAACTCTGCAGCAGGTGCACCATGTTTGGTGCAAATCATGCTCCTGCCAACACAAACTCCTTCCAGGCTGGTAACATGTGGAAGAAGGATGGACTTAAAATGTGGCCACAAGAACATGAGGAGCAGTTTCCCTTGAATTTGATAGATTTTATGTTCTTTTAGTGGTTACTGAGTCATCCCACAGAAAGCAATAGGAGAGCCCCAACTTGGAGCTCCCTATAACCTGTAGCAGGGACACAGCCTTGGGAAAACAGTGGCCACAGGCAAACAGGGAACATGTCCCATGTATCAAGTTAGACTAGAGTGTAAACCTGGAACAGTTATTCTCTCTTGGAGGTAAACAGGAGGGAAAGAAAAACACCACCAGAAAATGGAATAAATTCCAGTGAGTGTCAAACTGTGTGTGAGAGGTTGATGTGAATCTTCCTGAGTGAGGGATGCCCAGTCTTCATGCATCTATTTGATAAATTAATGAAGTATTCTGTGCTGTGCTGTTTCATGAGGGTATTTTTTAATATCAGTGTGTGGCATTTGAAAGAAAAGGAAAATCCTTCATGAAAATGATGTTCTGCTAGCATCCAACTGATATCCTTAGTTTATGTTAATGTAGGCAACCCTACAATACATTACATTTCCCTATAGAAAGCACAAACCTTAGTTCTAATTAGTGCAGTTCAGATCTAGGGTGGCATAGATGCAGTTCTAAATGTGCTGCTGGACTGTTGACCATGGTAATGACTTCTAGCCTGTGATACAGCAAAATGAACATGCAAACTTAGGTACTTTGAACCTCACAAAGGAAAAATAAAGACTGCTTATCTACCTCCCTCGCCAGAGTTTCATATCACTAGTGCAACAGAAATGAGACTTACAGAGGTTCCTAGAAGGAAATCATCCATTTTAAATGAAGACTAATTTTACCCCTTAATGATATAAGTAATTGACTCCATTACACTTTATCTGATTTCACAGCATTAATTAAAGTTTTTAAGCCTCTTAAATTATATCATGAACTGCAGGGTTTTAAGCAAATGATTACCTTATGCAGTTGGAGATCCAGCTGTTTGAAGCATGATCTGAAGAAGGTATAAAGAACCTTGATTTGAACAATTAATGTTACTGTGCTTATTTAGAAATCTGTGGTTCAGCTTCAATATACCACAGCTTACACACCAACCTGCAAATCTGATTGAAAAAGCCTTTGCATATTATTTCCAGTTTACAGCTGTCAAGGTCTGCTCTGTGTGACCATTTGGTATAACCAGATAGCTCCAAGCAGTACTGAGGTAGCTGTGGTTACACAGGTGAAAATGAAATGCTTCCCCAGCACCACCACTGTAACCCACAAGGATTTTAATCACAGGATATTGCTGTGCTAAAAATTACCTCTCGATTTTTTTCTTATGAATATCAGAGAGATAGGAAGGAAGATGGATAGGCAGGAAATGAGAAAATCTATGTTGCCTTGGTGAAAGATGAGGAGCATATACACTTGAAGGAAATGGTTTGATTATGTACCATAATGTCACGGCTGCTTTCTAAATCTGAATTACCTGACCAAATGGAAGACTTGGTATGCCATGCACTAATTTGTCAGACTTTCTCAGTTTTGCCAGGTTTCCCAGTCTGGTTTTTCTTGAGATGCAAAATTTAACAGGACCAAAATATTGTGTGTTGTTTCTTCCCAGACATATGACCCATTCGACAACACAGCACAAGGACCTGGCATTAGGCACAGCCACCTTGTCCCTCTGCCTCTCTGGTATTTTTCATAAAATACCTTCTTGTCAAGGGCAGCCCATGTTCTCACACTCACCTTCATCAGCCTCCCTGGTGCTCTCCAGGCAGCTGAGGCAATGGCACACTGTGTTCCCCATTTCTGCCTTTGACATTTCCCCTCTGGCTGAGTCCTGTGTGTAGGGAGAGGATGAATCCTCCAGTACAGACTACAACTGGCATTTAAACCAGAGATGTTTCTGCTCACTGTGTAACCTGCATCTACCCCAGATACAGCCACTGCTATGAAAACCTCAAGGCTAGAAAAATCTGCTCATCCCAACAGCGGATGTGAGGGATGAGAGTCTGGGTACCCTCCCATCAGGGTCAGAAGGAATTTACTCAGGTGCCCTCACCTGCTAGTCATTACACATAACTAATGTTTTTTCCGTTTAAACCAATAACTAAAAATACGTTGGCTAAATAGTTCCAAAACAATACTTTTAAAGATGTTTTACCCTTACATTATTGATATATGTTTGACTTCAGTCACTGCTTGGCCAAGGACCACGTCATGGCACTACAGACTTGCCTGTTACAGGAAGCCTCAAGGAATTCTCAGGCTTGGAGAGGGACTGTCACTTGCAAAGCCACAGCAGCAGTTCTGCTGTCCCCTCCTCCAGGAGGGATTCACCCACCCCTGACTGTTCTGGCTGCATGTGCTGAGCATATGCTCCATACGCCGTGAAACTGCAGAAGAGTTGCTTTCCTTGACCTATCCCAAAGCTTATTGTAGCTAGATATAAACTTTTTGCTCTTTGTTGTTCCATCCCCTCTCCCATACCAGTTCTTGTAGCTGATGCTGTTTTCAAAGGCATCACATTGCTCCTGCATTTCACAGATGATGTCCTTAGATTTCATGAGAAGGCTGCAGCAAACCGGATATTTGATTCTTTGGGCTCTATTAGATCTGTTCAGATCAAAATTGCAGTGTCTGGGATTTATTAGTTTCTTCTAACACCTCACTAAAATCCTTGCTGATAAAACATCTCATTCATATTTTTCAGGCGTTGCTTTTCTGCCAGCTAGTATCTCTTATCTCATTGGGACTAATCTTTTTGGGATACTGGCACACAAAATTGGAAGGTATGCTTCATTTAAAAATACTAATCATCTTCCAGTTTCTTCGTGTACCATTTCTAGTGTTTCCCAGAGCAGTTTATTGGGAGTGGAAATTATTAAAGTTTGTTCTATAGTAGCAAAATTGCTTTTGGGAACATGTTGCTACTTTTGTTGTGTAACTCAGCACTTCAGATGTGACTTTGAAACATTCAAGAGCAGCTCTAATATCTCATTATCACCAATCTGAGTGATGTTTCATCTTTGACAGGTGGCTTTGTGCTTTGCTTGGGATGCTAATCGTGGGGCTAAGTATTTTATGTGTAAGTAGATCATGTGTCTTTTAAAGCATGTGAATATTTCTGTGCTCATCCTTAAATATATGCTTTTCCTGTGAGATTTTGCTGAACTTTCTGCTTTATGACATGTTATTAAACAATGTGTAGTTAATAGGTTCCAGATCAGAGTTTTGAGTGCTTTCAAATTTCAGTGCTTCAATTATTTTAAGAAAGGTGGCTCTGAAGGGAGGATGATCTGTGTCTTTTAAAGCATGTGAATATTTCTGTGCTCATCCTTAAATATATGCTTTTCCTGTGAGATTTTGCTGAACTTTCTGCTTTATGACATGTTATTAAACAATGTGTAGTTAATAGGTTCCAGATCAGAGTTTTGAGTGCTTTCAAATTTCAGTGCTTCAATTATTTTAAGAAAGGTGGCTCTGAAGGGAGGATGATCTTCAGCTG
>NW_008652186.1:10312-64807 GCF_000695815.1 Acanthisitta chloris | reverse complement strand
GATAATAGTGTGTCAGTGGTTTAATGGCACAGTTGTCTGAAATAATAGCTCAGAACAAGGATCAGACTCTCACATCTGTATGAAGTGTGCCATAACTACTTGAAGAATTTGTCTTAGAAAAAGAAACTAAGCTCACTAGCATGTGCAGAGTCACAAAATTAACTGCCTGAAATTTCCTTTATAGGTACCATTTGCTAAAAACATTTATGGGCTCATAGCACCAACTTTTGGAGTTGGATTTGCCATTGGTAAGAAAATCTACAATGATTTTTTACAATCTGTTGTTTATGTAAAAATTATTTTATATGAAGTTACATGGAAAATTGGTTTTGTTGCCATTCTGATCTAAGAGTAGTGAAGCCTGAGCTGTGGCCTAGACTGGTAAGTAGAGCAAGAAGAATTGAAGGACAGTGGTCAGGGAGTTTGAACCAGGCTGCTTTAGACGAGGTGGATTCCCATGTCTGTCCAGAATTGCTCCATCAACCAAAACGGATCTTTCAAACTGTCCATGAGTGTAAACATTGTTTTTGGAAATGAACCCACAGTCTGCCCTTTTGTGGAACAAAACAGGAAAAAAAAAGCAGGCTTAAGTTTTTGTACCAAGCCCACACACATGTACTCAAGGGGTATGTGTGAGCTTTGCTTACGCTGGACCATGCAGGCTGGAGTAGGGACCATGGCTTGGTTTCCAGTGCTTGGCTGGTCAGCAAATGTTTTGAGGCATCTTCACACACTAGGGATGTGTAGCTCGGAAAGAAGTTACAGGCACAACTACAAATCCCCAGCATCTCAGCAGTTTTATAGAATCATAGAATCAACCTGGTTGGAAGAGACCTCCAAGACCATCGAGTCCAACCCTACTGTCATTACTAGACCATGGCACTAAGTGCCACATCCAGTCTCAGCTTGAAAACCTCCAGGGATGGTGAATCCACCACCTCCCTGGGCAGCACATTCCAATGCCTGATCACTCTCTGTAAAAAAATCTCTTCCTAATATCCAACCTAACCCTCCCCTGGCAGAGCTTGAGTCTGTGCCCTCTTGTCCTGCTGCTGGTTGCCTGGGAGAAGAGACCAACCCCCACCTGACTCCAACCTCCTGTCAGGGAGTTGCAGAGGGTGATAAGGTCTCCCCTGAGCCTCCTCTTCTCCAGGCTGAACACCCCCAGCTCCCTCAGCCTCTCCTCATGGCACTTGTGCTCGAGTCCCTTCCCCAGCCTCGTTGCTCTTCTCTGGACCTGCACCAGCACCTCAATGTCCCTCCTGAGCTGAGGGGCCCAGAGCTGTACTTTCGTCAGCTGTCTGTGCTGTTTCTTGCAAGCAATGAAGGTGTGGCTCAGAAGACATGATAAAACCACCATAAATAATTTTGATTGACTGGAGGCTAATGCAATCTTTTAGGCCCACAGTAAGTGAAGTTCGTACCAAATAACTTTCCCCTAAATAAAAGCTGCTTGGCTGGTAATGTGAGATTGGGAGCCTGTGCACAGATAGCTGCTGGGGAGTGGTGGATACACTCTAAACTTGCATCTCTCTTGTCCTCTGGCAAGTGTTAGGTGTACACATATAGACATATCCATACATGACCTTGGACACAGTAAAGACCATAAAAGGCAAAGATAATGCAGATTATTTTTACATAAAATCTTTTTCTTAGTTAAGAATAAGCATCCTTTTACCTTTCTTTGCATCCCTTCTTAGCACAGAGGTGGCCAAGACATGAAAAAAAGGCAAAAAAGAGGCAGTACTTTCCTAAAATATCTTTTCCTCTCACACAACCAGGCATGGTGGACTCCTCCATGATGCCAATCATGGGCTACCTCGTAGACCTGCGACATGTGTCAGTCTATGGCAGTGTGTATGCAATAGCTGATGTTGCCTTCTGCATGGGCTTTGCCATAGGTAAGTCCAACCTTTTCCTGCCTGTAAAGCAGAGTTAAGAAAAGGGAATCTGCCACGATGCCAGGTGTGAATCCTAGTGGCATTTGCAGGCTTTATGAGCCAAGGTTCTTATGTTCTGCAGGAAATCAAAGCAGAGGGAATTGTGTTTGGCATCTGTTCCCCACCTCTGCCACGATGTCATGCTCACTTCATTAGCTGTGAGAGGCTTGAAGGTGTCAAGCACTGAACACAAATAGGGTATCCCTAGGAAAGAGGCCTTGGAATGTTTAAAACTAATACCACAGCTGTGCTCTTAATAGTCTGTGAGGGGAATAACTCCCCACTGACCCCCCCTGCCTCCTTGAGTGCATGATACAGATGCCCTTAGGAGCATCTCTGATTTCCTAAATGAGTGTGGAGTATAGAGCCAGGAAATTTTTATGTTATAATTACAAACATGTCTTTGCATTCCTCAAATCAATTTGTAAAGCAGGAGTTTTGTGTGTAAAATTACTGTTGTTTAAAGTGACTGCTGCGAATTTTGTGTCTGAGCAACCTCCAGAAAAGGGTTTTTATCTATACAAGGTCCTTCTGCTGGTGGTGCCATTGCAAAGGCCATTGGATTCCCATGGCTCATGACAATTATAGGGATTGTGGATATCCTCTTCGCTCCCCTGTGCTTTTTCCTTCGAAGTCCACCTGCCAAAGAGGAGAAAATGGTAAGCATGACATGGTTTTTATTTTGGTTTGGGTTTTTCCAGTGGAACAAATGATAACTTATTTCTGCATCTTTGCCTCTAACTTCCCCCAAAATGGAACCAGCATGGTATCTTTTACCCTCATGCATCATCTTTGGAATGAACTCCCCCTTCTTTTTATAGCCCAGATGTATAAAGAAAAGATTTTTATTAGTTGCATTTTAGAAAGTCACAGATTTTATTATCATGAAACAAGGTCCAGCAACATTCCTCTGCACCAGCATATACTATGGTGGAGTCAGTATAAAATGCATTTTTGTTCTCCTTGAAGAGACAGAACTGTATTGATCAATTGACTAAATTGTCCCTTGGTGTGCTTTAACTTCTTTTTTTCCCCCCATGGTTCTCTACAGTATATTTTGCATCTTTTTTTTCCTCCTCTTTCTTCCTTCTCCTTTTTCCTCCTTACAGTTCACATATCCCACAGGTGATTTCTCTTATCCAATTTGTGCCACAGGTCCTCTCTATTTAAAAAAAAAAAGTTAGTAATTTACTTCAGTCAGTCAGTGCTCCCCAGCCAATGCATAGTGTATGAAAAGAGTGATACTGGGCCAGATCAGCATCTTGCCCAGTCCCTGCAGCCTGCAGAGAGTCTTTAGGGATGAGTCTCAGAGCAGGCAAATGTGTTCTGAAACATCCCGAAATTTATGGGCTAAGAGGCCTAAGTCAAAAGTGACACAGCCTTTAACACACTTTTCCCCCACCTGCTCTCTGAGTAAACCTAAGTCTGCTTTCCATAAGACCTGGAGTGAGGAGTTCCTCTGCTTAGCTCCTGAGTTCTGCCCCAGGATACTTGTGATTGTGCTTGCAGAGATGTTTCACTCCTTCACTCCTCACTGCTTACTCTTTGCTTAGCCTGTCATCCAGAAAAACAGCAGATTCACGCTTTGATTTTGGTAGTCCTCTTCCTTTATTTCCCCTCCTATACCATTCTCCCCTCTCCCTTCCTTTCCTATTTCTGTAGCTCAGTTTGTGCTTTCCTTTACCTGCTCTCCTACTCTGTGGTTGCAAGACTTGCTGTTCCCACAGCCTTACACTCAGTGAGGTCCCAAAACCCTCCTGCAGGACCCATGCTTTGCTCTCTAGGCTTCTTCTGCTCAGCAAGAAGATGGGAAGCTCCCAAAAGAATTCCAAGGCAGTGCAGTTAGTAGGCAGAACAATCCATGCTGTGATTTCAGGGCTGGAAAAATCCTGGCAAGCAAGTACCAATCTTTGCTGTGCTATTCATCACCATCTGTAGGTTCAGCCCACCCAGAGCTCCATCCTTGCTTTCTCTTTCTGAACAAGGCTGACTTGGGCCCAGACTGTAGTTTCTAGTTGTTTATTCAGGTAAAAAGAAACTTATTTTGCACGGTCATGGTCTTGCTGTGCAGCACCACATTTCTGCCAGGTAAGGACAGCACCTGCTGCATATGCTGCTCACACTTTGTACTGGCAGGAGCATAAAATGTGGAAAATTGAATCTTGCTGAAATAGTGGTGTATGTGAGGCCAGAAACCTTTGGTTTTGCACATATTTGGACTGCAGAATCCCAGAGATTCCAGTTAATCCCTTGTCATGACCTTTGCTGACTGCGCTGGTTTAGTTTGTTTTGGTTTTTTTACATTGACTGAGGCTGAGGAAGAGAAAGAAAACAACCAAACGAAAGCTGTTTGCTGATGATATGAAGTTTACCATGTGGTTCCCTGGTCACTGGTAGAGTAGTACTTGCAGCATGGCAGTCCCTGAAGGGACAGGATCTCTCCCCATGGCTCAAACATCTTCCAGCGTTTGCCACCTCTAACGTAGCTTTAAATGCAAAGTAACTCCTGTTCCCTAAGTGGCTTCTGGCAGTGAACTGAGGTGCCATTTCCTTTGGATTTAAAGAGAGTGAAAAGGAGGGTCCCAGCATTGTGCTCTCCCCATAATTAATTAAAAACTGAACTTAATCACGTTCAGCATACAATATTCGACACAAGTGCTCCAAAACTGCTTGGAAAAATGAATCCCAAAGAACATTAACATTGTAGGTGGCTGCTGACCATGATGATCACTCTTAGCTTGCCATGGGTGGCAGGGCACAGTGTTTGGACCATGACTCTCAGCATTACTCTGTCATGCTGCTCTGGACCTCTACAAAAAGGGGTGGTGGGGAGAAAAGTAGTAAAGGAGGCTTGGCTTGAGGCAATGGGATTCCTCTTGATCATTCATCCAGCTTTTAATAGATGGAGATTAAACATAGAAGAGGTAAACTACTGGAGAGCAGGAGGATGTATGTCAGTATGCACAGGCTCAAATACTGGTCATAGGAATGTGCTGGTGATGCCTTTAGGGCCAAGATCTCACCTCACATAGGCCTATGGACTCAATTTACTCTAATTGAAATCAGTTCAAGTTCTGCTTTCAGGAGAGAGAAGTGAATCCCTGACCATGCAGCACGTTGGCTGCGTAGTGGATCCACCCCAGACTCAGCTGCAATGCTAACACTCACACTGTGTTTTCTTTCAGGCAATACTCATGGATCACAACTGCCCCGTGAAAACAAAAATGTACACCCAGAACAACATCCAATCCTACCCCATAGGTGATGAGGAAGAAGAATATGAAAGTGATGAATAACAGAAAAGCCATATAACATATTTTGGTGTACAAAATGCTGTGGTTCATGTGAAACATCTCATCCAGAAATAGGTTTTAGTTGTACTGTACATTTAATAGTGAAATGGTCAAAACCCCCAAAGGTATATTATTCATCACCTGTGGTTATAAAGCAGATTGCCTTACAAGGGGGAAAAGCCTTTACAGAGGATTTGTATAGTGTTAATCTTCGTGTATTTAATTTGACTGAATATTACACTATATTTTTTATTAAATGTGTAGTATAAATCTGTATAAACATGTGATTTTTAACTATTTGTTTTCTAAAGTCAACTCCTCGACAGTATTTCATGTTTTATTTGGAGTCGTAAGTTACTGTCAAGAGCTTGGATCTTTCTGATCTGATTGGAAATATAGAAAAAAACCAAAGCTGAAAGAAAACCTATCCAATTTGCATCCTCTTAATGGTACCTTTGTGAGTACACTGAGAGTTGGACAGCACTGTCACTTCTTTCAGCTCTACAGGTCATAATAATACAATCAAAAAGAACACAAGGCATAACTTCTTTGCCAATTTAAATAATGAGCTTTCCCTGCTCACTTATGAGTTGGGAGGAAAACAGTTTGTCAAACAGCTGAGTGTAAGTTGTGCAATATGAGCCCCCAAACACACCCCAGTAGGTGTGAATGTGCAGGGAAGTAAGAACAGCATGAGGATACTTTTTGTATTTCTATCTTTTGACTCTTTCAACATATCTCAACTTTTTTTTAGTTGCATCTTAACTGACTGGTTGAGAAAAGCTCTGCAGTATTACAGTATTTACTCTTAGCATGTACTAAAAATGAGCTGCTAACTGCAGCAGCTCAACCAAACAACTCTTACATGCATTTGCATACACATCTAGAAGTTCAGTATGTATTTGTTTTTCAAAAAACAAGGTAAAATATCAACTTTGCTAAAAAAATATGGAAAAAATAACCAGTTTGTTGCCAATCTCTCTTCCCATTTGGGGACACAGTCCAATACAGGTAAAGCACTATATTGGGCAATCCCTATCTGCACTGAGAAAAAAAAAAAAACAACTAGGAAAGAACATGTTTTAAAACAACCCTAATGTCCTTCTCAACTGTGGTGTGTCAATTCATTTGCAAAATCACAATCTTTATGTGCCTTCTTTCATGTAATTGCAGATGTTTTCTGTACTACAGCATAGATACTATGTTTACATATAGTTTTGTAAAGCATATATACTATAGTCAGAAAATATGACAAATCTAGTGGATCAAACTTCAAGTATTTGCTCTGTCAATAATTATGCATCCAGAACGCATTAAAATAAAGTTATCTGACAGAAGTTTATGACCTATTGTAATAAAGTAAAAGAATAAAAAAGAAAGAATCCCCCTCATAATTTGCCTTATGCATTGTGTTTTACTAAGGGGGGAAAAGCCAACAAGTGTTTCAGGTGGTGGGAAAGAACTTCTCAGGACTAGTTCATTTGTAACTCAGGATGAGTATTTTTACTCCAGGCCATAAAGAGATGCAACTTGTTTGATAGCTTCAGTCTGTCCTGTGCTTGCAGCTCTGATGTTTAACTTTTGGGATATAGGTAAGGCCAAGATCTGCAGTACCAGGGGACAACTGGAATGTTCTTTGGCTAAGGGTGAAGAGTCTAAGGAAACAGTGTAAGATGCTTAAATGTTGTGAAAGGCCAAGCAATATATCCTGTGGTTGATTTTAAAAAAATCCACTTAGAGGGTTTTAAGGTGGTGTATTTTCAATTGCATTCTTTGGAATGTATGTAACAGATGGAAATGCTTCTTTCAAAGCTGAGAGGTGGAGACAGACATTAATATGGCATAAACCACAATTCTGTCACATGCTGAGCACTCCACTATCACTGAGTAAGTAACAATTGTGCAGATCAGTCACCATTTATACATTAAGCTCAGATTTGATTGTCATTTGGATACTTGAAACTTTGCCCCAAGAAAAGTTATTTTACTTGACAAAAAAAGTAAACATCAAATAGTTAACCCAATTAAATTCGAAACTAATATACCCATGTTTGAATTCTAAATTATTACAGGACAAGCTCATTTTTTTTTTTCCCAGTGATTAACCAATGTATTGCTTAAATTCACAAGCACAAAAGTAATTCAAACATAGCAACTTATGTGTTTTTAAAAAAATATAGAAGAGCTTACTGCGTGGATTGGCTTTGTATTTTTGAGCACATCAGAATTAAGGAAGAGTTTACATTAATCTCCAATTATGAGGAGACCCAAAGATAGGTTAATTGATCACATTCCTCTTCTGCAGATGGAGCTAGTTCTGCTGGAGCCTTGGGGACCTGTATCTTACCCTGATTTGCTGAGCAGATCCACAGTTCAGCAGCTTCCCCTGCCCTTGCTCTACTCCTGCTCCACCAGAAGTTAGAGGAAGATGGAATTAAGACTCTCAGACATCCACATTTCCCCTCAAAACAGATATTTAGCAGTTGTTTTGGATTGTTGGAGTACTAGGTCACCAAACCCTTTTTTGCTGACAGTCAGAAAGAAATTTTACTAGCAGAAAACATGCAAAAATCCCAAGGAAAATTTTGGTTTCTTTCCTATTTTGTATATTTTTTATCTGTGCCAATTTAAGTGTGACAAAGTCACTTCATTTGCTCCCACTACTTATTCCTCCCTCTGTAATTATAAACTTCCACAGATGTTTATTTCAAATTTGAGGGAAAAACCCCCAAGGTTAGGGAATTACAAGGAAAAGCTGATTAGATAAAAATGAGCTGGTAAACAGTAAGGATTTGTCCATTAACATTTCCTGAAGGACAGGTCAAGTCAGAAGACATTTTCTTGGATGATTTTTGATTTTTCTCCCCTAATGGGGTAGTCACTATCACCAATATTGCCCCTGAATTATTATTTGTGCAGTGCTCAGAGGTCTTAAAAGAGCCCTACAAATATCCTCCTCAGCATAAGATTCTCTAAGCTACACAAAGAAGCAACTGGAATCAGCATTGTGAAGGAAACCTGTCTATTAACACTGTGCAGCATAAAAATAACATATGCAAACAGAACAAATGCAGAAAAGCCCAAATAATCCAGCAATCAGTAGCTTTAATATAAATGTGGTTTTTTCTCCCAAAGATGTTTCCTTTCAGTGGTGGCTTTAAACTCCTGCAGTACAAATGGTTAAAAAATATTGAGACAATGCAAAGAAGTTGATAATTTAGCAAAACTATTTTATTAAAGCATATTCTCATGATAAAATAATAGCCAACAAAATCATATTCGGCAGGTCTTCCGCATGGGGGTGTAGCTGCCACCTAGTCAGATATCATTAAGTCAAGATAATCTTGGTTTCTGTGGTATTCTTTATTTTCAGCTATTTACAGTCAAGCATGAAGCAAAGATTACATCAGGAATGTAGTATTACAATTTTCCCCTCGAGATTCACTGTTTGTCGTAATTAATGCCAGATAGGAATTTATGTTTTCCTTTTTATCATTAAAATACAACTATTTTGCCCTTTTTCCCCATTCGGCATATTTTAAAATATTGCACTACATTTCATTTTAACCTCTTACAATCATCATCATCGTTAGCAATACTATGTGAGGAAAACTATATCCAGCTTTTCTTACCCACTGTATTACACGAGTCAATTGAAAATCATGAGTGTGTTTTTTTTGAAATCAGTATTTGCATTGTTTTCACAGCTCCTTCATGTGGTACCAGGGGTTTAAATGAAGCACTTGGATATATTTGAAAACCTCTATAGTAGGTAAGAGCAAACACTGCTGGGGACTGAATGCAGATCACCACCAATGGTAGGTAAACTGCTGAGAAATGGAGTGGGGAAGTCTTAATATGCATCTCAAGCAAGTTATAGGTTAAATACCTTTTAGTCAACAAGGGAAGCTAATTTTGTGCGATTATTTGCTGAAGCTTCATTTCAGAAGTGTGTCACGTGCCTGTTGAAGCATGGATAGTGTTTTCCATACATCAGCTAAGTAAGTATCAACTGCCCAGAACTCACAAAAAAGTGCAAGTAGTTGCATGAATGGAAGTAACCACTTGGTTTAGAAGCACAAGTATGCTGCTCCGTGGTGAAAGCCACTGCTTCTTAATTTTGCCCATCACAAAATAAACTGAGAAGCAAATTGAAAGGAGAGGTACATTAGAAACGACCTCAAGAATTAAAGGAGTTATTTACCATCTCAAACTCCATTCCCACAAAGGCTTTTTTTTTTCCCTACTACCAGCGATACCAGTGATAATGGTACGAGTACCTAGCACAGTACCTAAAATAAAGATGACATTTTATACAAAATTTCTATACACAGAAGATGAAACAAAGACATGTTTCCAGGAAATAAATAAGAACGACGGCCTCAGCCAGGTGATGCTAAGATCCACAGTTTACACATAGCACAAGACCAGAGAGTTCTGTTCAAAAGCAGCTGGCTGAACTTCTTCCTCATCTCTACTGAACTCACATATTGACTCAAATAAAACATGTTATATACACTATAGGACATTTTGCTGACAAAGGTGATCCTTCTGCTCAGACTGTGTCTCCTGTTTGAGAAGCTGAAAGCAACTTACCACTCCAAGTGTTGAGAGAACATATTTAGCTATTTTGTCCCTTAAGCTTTCCCAAATGATAGTCTGCAGCAAAATATTTAGGTTTTTTTTAGATAACTTAAACCATCCTTACATGAAACCTCCAACCCTTGTGAAGAACAGCTTTCCTTTAGCAGGTTACCAGATAGCATAACAACACTCACACATGATTCTGCTCTGGAAGCTCACCAGCCTCTTATCTTGACAACATTCCCAATTAAATTATGATGAGATACCAGTATGTACTTTGATATCTAATATCATTCAATCAGGATATAATAGCCCAAAGTTCTAAAGAGGAATTTTTTTTTTAGCATAGCTTTACTATATTTCATGTTAATTACGAACTACAAAAAGTACTTGTATTCAACAAAAATATGGAAAACAAATGATATGCAATGTTTACTTCAGTAAGTATTAATAACAGACAAAATGAGAGACCTTTTGTTTGCTTTCATATGTTTGGCAAAAAAATACACAACTACCTAGAAGACATACAATAAAACTGTGATTAACACTTTAAAGCCTGGCCCCTCAGTGACTTCTGTGTCAGTCATCAGGTTAGGCATGCAACAAGCTTATAATTTTTTCATCATACAACAGAAACTAAGCATTTTGAAAATCCTGCCAGTTTCCCATTGAAAACATTAGCTAAAAAAAAAATCGGAGGGGGAGGGAGTGGGGGACATGTAATACATTAAAGAAACCACACACTTTGATGTGAAATGGTAAGATTACATAATTAGAAAAAATAAAAATAAGTTATTAAAAATAAATTTCCGATATAAACCCCAAAATGTAGTTTAAACCAGCCCGTAACAAAATGATGGTGTGTAGCTGGAGAAGAATATTAGCAAACAGCTGTGGAGAAGCAGGACACGGTACACTATCCCAGTGTTTGGATTTAATTTATGTGTGTTTGGAGTTAAGTGCAAAGTATTTTTAGTCCATTCCTTCAAAGACTAAAGATGGAAATATCAGTCTACTGATTGAGGTGGATCGACTGGTTCTTCCGATATGATGCTCAATGTTGGAGCCTCTGTCAGACTGAGATCTTCATTATCCATTTCTTCTGCTATACTGGATTCCTCCGAATCTTTAGTCACTCTCTTGGACTGTCGCTCTAGGGACCAGTTCTCCAGGGACTCTATATCCTCAATGCCTGCCCTGTAGTGGATCATCAGCAGCGTCAGGGCCTGCAGTCTTTCCCCAGACTTAGCCAGCGCGGCAGAAATCAAAGCTTTTTTCCTGGTGTCTGTCGTCTCTTTTTCTTCTTTAACAAGTGAATTATTATTTTCCAGCTCTTGGTCTATTTCATTCTGCAGCTTATCCAACATGAATTCCAATTTCTGAAAACGCTCTTCTGTGGGTAAACTTCTGTAGAGATCACGCCCGATTTCCTTAACGGCGATGAAGACGCTGTCATCCAGCCCACCCTCCTTCCTGACCAGCTTTATCCCAGCCCCTGTGGCACGTTTGGAAGGGCTGCTCGGCCCACTGATCTCAGTGTCACTGCTTTCGTTATCAGAGGTGTTTGGGGTGTGCTTTGGCGAAGGCTCAACCACCTCCGTGCCCTGCTCAGAAAGTCGAGCTTTGGGCACCTGCCGGAGGTTCAGCAAACGGGTGCTCGTGTTGATGATATGCCTGGTCAAACCTGTAGTTCTGTTAGCAGATTTAGTCTCTGAATCCACACGGGAGGATGCAGCTGGGGGAGCTTCCTGCCCTTCTGCTCTACAGCTCCCCACAGTCCGATCAAGGCGCTTTTCAGCTCCCACACAAAAGGGCGTCTCAGTTAGACATTTTTCTTGACACTTTTTATGGCAAACATAAGCACAGAGCATGCACTGCGAAGCTGCTTTAGTCCACACTTTCTTTTTGCAGTAATCGCACCAAGTTGGATTCTGAAACTGAGTATCTTGAAAGTTATGCTTGTTCTCTGCAAGAACAGCTTGCCCCAAGAAAGGATCCTCTTTCTGAGGTGCACGAGCTTCTTCTTCGAAGTGACATTCCTTCTCTTTCTCCAGGATAAGACTGGAATCATCTATTTCACCTTCCTTTAAGTATTTGAAGTGTAAAGTTACGTCACCGTAACAAAACTTTTCGTTGAACCCTTTGTGGGTCGTCAAATTCCGCAGTGCTGTCCTAGTGACTGCTGCCTTAGGCGTAGGAGCATCCAGCTTAAATGTTCTAACATACTCCATTGAGGATGTAGATATACAATCTAAAGCAATTTCTTCAAGTTTTATGCTTGCATATCCTAAGCAGATAAAACCACCTGCTTTGAAAGGGTCTCTGCACCACAGTGCAACATTAAGGTACTTATGGTATCCTTCTACTTCAAACAGACAGGAGGATGTTCTCGTCCTTGGCCATCGGCCTTGACGGATTTTGTAAGGAATTTCTGGTGATTCCCAGGGTTGATGATCATCTCCACTATCTTTGCAGCCACGTGCATTTTCTGGAAGTCCATCTTTTAGTGTATCTTGCTTTGGTGCTGTTAGTACTTTTGATACTGTTGGGTCTTCTATTTGATCACTAGTTTTAACTACCTTCTCTGTACATTTATCTCCGTTGTTTGTGGGTGGAGGTGGCCTCTCTGGCTTATCAGAACAGACACCTCCAGCTTCTAACACATTTTGGGTTTCACTAGTAGGTAAACTAGGCTTAATTTGTGGCCTAGGTGGCACAGGAGGCTTAGTACTAGATCCTTGTGACTGTTTACCTGATTGCTGGGATGCATCTGAACCCTCAAGAGTTTTAGGTGTTGACACTTTAGCTCCATCTTTTTGTTGCGTTTTTGATGTTGCCTGATAACTTCCTAAATGTAGCTTTCTATTCAGGATTGGAGATATAGTTCCAAGAGGTTTAGCAGCAAGTATTACTACAGAACGTTTGGGACTCAGAGTTGTTGGCAGATCTTCTTTTTGGTCAGGAGATTCACATGCTAAATCCTCAAATTCTGAATCAAAATCTCTGCTATCGACATCAGCTGATAAACTAGCTTGGTCATCTTCTGGCTGTGTCAAGAAAGCAGTGTCTTCCAGTTGTCCAAATCCATCCTGCAGTGCTGAGCCATGCTGATTATACCCAACAGGCCTTTCATAGAAGACTAAAACTCTGTCTCCAGCCTGTCTAATAAGCTTCAACACTTGGACAGTTGATGTGATTTTAACACCTATTTAAAAAAAGACAAAAATGGTTATATTTTAATTATGGTAATTTGAATGACAGAAATAGTCAACAAATATTGTTGCTCACTAACAGAGGAAGTTAATTATGAGAGAAGAGCTTAAATGAAATGTAACAATGTTTCCATTTTAGTCTCACAAATACATCATTTCAGGAGCTGGAAAAGATAATGACAAATACTCCAGTTTGCTGGTTAGTAATAATACTGTAATCTTATGGAGTGATGTTGATTTGATATGCTAACATTTTTAACCTTGGTCTTACTGTAATTTTGGACTTTTCAGCTGCAGACATTTAACAAAGGACTTAAAAAGAGCTGGGTATTTTTAAACACAGTTACAATTAAAATGGAAGCAGGCTAACGAAGAAAATAGTTCCAATATGTTAACAAAATACAGGCATGATGCTACATTCTCAGTGTGGCTGAAGAGTGAACTGAATCATCTTCCCCATCAGCACTTTGAGAGCCATTTGACATAGGCTGGACAATATGGTGAGATTGAACAAATTACACAAACTAAAATATCTTAATGAGCACATAGTCTAAATAAAGTCATGCAGGTGGTTGTGTAACAATGACTTTTCCTTTGTCCTAAAGCAATCAATCACCTGTTTAAAGCAACTAAAACCCTTTAAAATCATTGGAGTATTGCAGTGGGGATCTAGGCAGTATCTAATCACAAGAACTCATTGGTCTGTAAAACCTCCCAGGTAAAAGCATTAAATTCCCTCCTAGCACAGTCACGTTAATGCTTTGGCTGGTTTTTACTTTTATTTTTCTTTAATGTTGTTGTTAAATGTTTATTCAAGTTTATTTTGACTTCTACATAGCAAGGAGTAAATAACTAGGCAAGAAACCAAGTGCCAGGCACACGTGTAACTGCTGAGAACAGCAGTCTAGCTGAGCTGCATACAGACACAGCCTCCCAGTTTGCAAGACAACCCTTCTTCTAGAGCTGACATATTACTCACTGCCAATTGCCAGAAGTCTGTCTCCTCTCTGTAGATCAGCAGCTGCAGCAGGTGAGTTTGGAGTCACAGTTTCAATGACAACATGCCCTGCATCTTCCTCCTTGGACTGCACGAGGCGGAGTGTGAGCCCGACGCTCTGCAGATTCCCTTTCACTAGCTCTGCCTAGAGAAAAAGAAATTAAAACTACTTCAGTTAAGCTGACTGCAAGCACTCATGGCTACTAGTGATCATTTCAATAAAATTATACCATTTAAAGAAACTTGAATACCATTTAAATAAAACTATACAACTGATATTATTAAAAGCAAGTCATTATTAAAAGCAAATACATTAGGACATCCACTGACTTCCTTAAGCAAATTACCACCCAATAGATTAACTCTCTGACGATTAAGTTCACACCTTTGGAGATTCCTCACTAAAAGCCCCAGATCTAAGAGCTACAACTAAAATTCATCACCCATTTCATTGGGAAGAAGTTTGACTCATAGGAGCACTGTACCATCAATCTAGGTATCACTTTCAGTATACCACATTTATCTTACAATACTTATTACTATGAGCAGCTCCTCAGTAGTCAATCCAAACAGGTGTTCAGGGTGAAAAAACTATTATGTACTCACACATTGCTAAAGCATATTTAGAACAAATCAAAATTACCAACAGCCTAAGAAGTTTCTCCAAAGACTCAAACCCTTTCTTTCCTCATACTTATCTTGCAAGATAAATACAACTGAAATTTTAACTAAATAACCTAAAAAATCTTATTCTTTGAAGAAAAAAACCCAGACTGAGGAACGCTCTCTGTAGTAGTTTCATATCACACTGCTGTACAGATCTAGGTAGTGGTCAATTGTTTACAGACCTCAGTGCCTGAGATCTTTGGCAACTTTTTTCTTAATAAAAATGGTCCTTAATGAGTTTAACAATATCCTCTTTTCCCCTAAAGCACATTCCTTCTGGACTGTTTCAAATGACTGTCTGCTATCATTCCATCAATGGATATTCGATTTGAAAGGGGAACTCATATGTTTCAGCTCCAAGGACAGAAATTTAATTTGCTTTTGTGATTCCCAAGAACACAGAGACAGACAGTGCAGAAAACCTCCATAGGAAATTTTATGTTTGGTTTCAATTTACTGAGTGCAGGTAGACAGCCTTCTCCTCCATCCTCTTGCATTTACTTTGCTGCTATTCAATTGCTGATGTTTGAACTGTCTGGAGTTGATCCTCCTCTTTGAAGGATGTGTTCGTTTGCTCAGTTTTGTATAATGGTTTTCCACAGACAAAGTGGATTACCTAACATCAGTACTCGGCTATCCCCTTGCCTTCCACTCCTTTCTATAGTACTAATCACACCACACCTTGGTTCTTGGTTAACTGCTGTTCAGTTCTTTAAAGAAATAAAAACACTCTGCTACTTAGCAGTTTGCTTAGGAACAGCACTGAGTTTGGACACACAGACTTGCATTGACTTCCTAAGCTTTGTCACTAATTTTCTGCATTTCCCACAGTCACCTAATCTTTTTTCTCAAACTCCTCTTGTGAGCACCCAGTAACACATGCAAGAACAACAAGACCAATTGCAGTTCCAAGATTCAAGTTTCTTCTAGAATACAAACAGGTAAATAGCTGCCTACAGAAACAACTGTGCTGGGGGTTTGGGGTTGGGTTTTGTCTGTTTTAATGCCTCTCTCATTTACACTAAAAACTGTTACATAGTTAAATTCTAAGAAATTTAAATAATTAACTCTGAAGTGCTCAGAAAGCAAGAAAAAGTTTTAGAAACATATGTGGAAGAAGACTTTTTTTTAAAAAAATAATTGCTTTTCTGCTTTAGTCCTTTATTTGTATACAATAGAGCTTTAAGCTACCAATTCACTAACATTGCATGTGAGGTATGGAAACAACACCAACAATTACTACACTTTCAAACAAGACTATTTGAGTACTTTTACTGTCAAAACCATGAATGACATGAATTTGCTGTGGCAGCACATGAACCTGCAACAGAAAAAACATCAAAAAATATTCTTAGCAGACAATGAGGAGACTATTATTTCTGAGCTTTGCTCAACATCCAAGTACTCCAATCTCAGTTTTCCTATGATGGTTCCTTTGTAAGTCTTGCTGTAAACGATTAAGGTTGAAATGAGTTATCTCCAAATCTTTGTGTCTGAATAGAGAAGAAACTATCATAGTGAAGATCAGAAAATAAACTCACTTAAGGAATGCTGACAAACATGAAAATTACAAAGGGCCTAAAAGCAAATTATAGGCGCTATTTTTCCCTAATTTTTGTTAGCCCACTGAAGTAGAAAGCTGTTTAGTGAGAGAATTTCAGGAAATAAATGGATGTTTAGAACAGTGAAGGAAAAAAAAAAACCCATGAAGAAAGCCCCAGGATGGTTTTCCTCCTAACATTATGTCATGCTGGTCATTTAATTACACTTCTTTAGGGATTCATCTATTTTGACAATACACAGTTTCTTCTGAAATCTCACATTAGTCCTGGATCTCAATGCCCAGAACTGGAGTTCATTAGTAAGACAAGCTGTTCCACAGTCATGGGTCATCCAGTATGGGTAAGTGTGTTTTGCATCACTGCAGAAGAACCATTATAGTAAGTTTGTTTGTAACATGAGATAACTATTTTCCAATCAGTCTTTGAGCAGAGCAGAAAATTGTCCAGCTCCTGAAGAAGCCCTTGTAACACTGTCACAGCAGTTATCTCATGCAAATCTACTCCTTCCTCTTAGAGTTGGCTATTTTCTCACCCATTCAAAGAGTGGCACAAAGTGATAGGATTTCTTCAGAAAGGCACAAGCCCTATCTGAGAGAGAAGTCAGAAGGAAAATGAGCTGGTACTGCAACATCTAGAGTTCTGAGGAAAAGCAGCAATGACCACTGTTAGTACTTGCAATCATGGCAAAGTGCATGATGAGCAGATATGGAGAAAGGGCATAATTAGATAGTAAAAAGGAAAAAACGAAACAAGTTACCAAAGCTCTTTGTTACAGAGTTCGTCCGTACAGACTCTCATCCTCTTGAGCTTCCTTTGCATCCAAGGACTTCTTAGAGCAGAACTCCATAGTGGATGACTTAACAGTGAAAATATTCTCTACTGCAAAAGCCTAGAAACCCCTGAGGTGATCCCCAGCATTTCACCCTTCCTGCCTTCCCAGGGCAAGACCACATGAAAGAAAGGAGGGACAGCTGGGACCAAAGATCCGTAGGTATCCCTGAACATTTGGCTCCCATGCAGGGACACAGGCAGCACATTACAACACGTATGACTCACTGATGGCAAGGAGACTTCCAATTTCTAGCAGTATCTGACAGAAAGCTGTTTTTGGAAGGAGAGTGCCTTTGAACATAACAAGCAAAGTTCATCTCAACTTTTTATTAACTTTGGCAGAGTCACAAGCTTTCTCACGGAGTAAACTGGTTTTATTTATCAACCCAAACCAGATGAATAGTTTCCTTGATTTTTCTTTCTGGCAACTGCAAGTAATCCCACAGTATCTCAGGCTAGCTGCAATGCAGGTAGAGTGTTTCAAGCTCTCAAACACTCCAAGTACACTCTCAAACACAAGCATCTTTGTACACCCAGCACAGCTACTTTATGCCTTTCTGCCTCCTCCTCAAATTAAGACTTGATAATAAATGTGAAGAGCCAAAGACCTATTGGAACATGAAACTTCAGGAAGAAGAAAATCAGCTAAATGGCACAGAGGTTAGAAGAAAACTGCTGATAATGAAAGGACATTTATTTATCAAGGACATTTGCTGCAAGGGAGAAAAAACTAACAGCTGTGCCTAGGAGCAAGGGAAATTTTAAACAATTAGCTATAACATTAAAACGAGTTTATTTTAATTTGATCTAATTAATAGCTCTGTTTTACTAGTTCCTGCAAACACTAGTAGTAACTTAAATAAGGAGCAAGACAAAGCAGAGATTAGTGCTGTCAGGGACAGGCACACGCTCAGAGTATTTCCTATTGAAAGAGAGCTAAACTGTGTCATAGAACTTAGAAAATGTCTACCTTTTTTAAACAAAAAAAGGTAAGCAACCTCCAGAATATTTATTAACTACTTGTTGAGACTAAGATGTAAGAAAACAGGAATGACTATCTGGAGGGAAAAAAACGAAGATAAGTAATTTCCTTAGTGTCTTATTATTTGGGGAAAAAAAAAAGATAACAAAAGAACAGGAGGGCACGGATGTCCATACACTTCAAAATTAATACAAGATTTTGCTGTGGAGTTGTGAACGTCTGACTTTTACAGGACAAAGTCTATAAGCATTGATTTCATAGCACAGGCTTCAGTTTGTTGATATGCACCAGAGAAGAGCCACTGCAGAGCATAACCCCAGCACGACTTTCAGCTCAATATTGCAAGTGTGCCCTGGAAACACGATGCAGGAGACAATTGTGTTGTGTCTCACAGCCTTTCCCCTACCTCAGCCTCGTTGTTCTGAAAGCCTAGTGCTTGAATGTCACTGAAAATCAATTTTTCCAAATCTGTTTTAAGCATACTGGTACTGAACTCCACAGCGATCATACAGAAGTTTATAACTCGCTCATATAATTTAAATGGTCAAATATTTACATGTCAAAACAAGATACAGTTTTAATCTTCAAATGCTTCATTAAATTATCGGTCTGAAATAATTTACAAATACGACAGGATGATAAATCCCTTTCCGAGGCAGCAGGAAAATGTGATGCCAGCTCATTTACTATTTGCTTCCAAAACTGCACATATGAAATTAGGTTATTTTTTAATGCAGAGGTAAGAATGTCACCAGTAACACTTTAGTCTCATTACCAGAATGGAAGTTAACATTAGATGTAGCAATTCCATTTAGAATTTCTAAGGTAAGGCATAATAATGTCCATCAATAAATATGGAGAGTAGAACATCTAGAAAAGTATATATGACAACCTCTTACTAGTTCAGCTAACTTTCAAAACTATTAGATGCATACAAAAATAGAAAAGCACAAAATTAAACCATAGCAAGACAATTAGTGCATAAGACTTTTGCTTTTAAACCAAGCAGCTTATTTAAAGGAACTGAAAAGGAAATTTTTTTTTTGAAAGCTCAATTTTCCTCTGCAACTAGTAGTCCATATTTGCTGAACTACTTGCAAGCATTAACACAATAAATCTTTACTAGAATTTAGTAAGGACATCGCATTTTTTTGAATAAATACTAACAAAAGCTTCATCACCCAAGCACAAATTAGAAATCATTTTATTGACTTTACATCAACTAAAAGAGTATTTTTACAGATACTTTTCCTTCCCTGTCAGGAGTTTGTAGCACACTATATGTATAAGAAATGGGACCGAGCCCCTGTCAGTGCTGTACTATAGATAAAAGCTTCCCCCCACCCCCCCCCCCAATCATCACAGTTGCTAAAGTGGATCTTAGGTATTTCTCTAAGGTAAGGACTGATGTGCTTCAAGGAAAAAGAAGAAATAATATGAATGTGTCTGTAAAGTATTACATTCTCCCAGACAACTCTGCATGCCAAGAGGAAAGGAAGAAATATTTCATGTCAAAACCCCCCAAAACATTAAAGTGCAAAACTAGGAAGCAGTTTCTTCAATTCTGAAGATTCAGATTTGTTTTATTGAAAAAAGGTTTTTGGCATATAGCTTTAAAATATGGACTTTAACATTATTACTTTTTTCAACCCTATTATTGAATGCAGTTACCATGCATAACTTACACAGCAAAGTGATTGCTAAGATTATTTACACTGCCTGGAGGAGACAGTGAAAGGAAACAGGTATGGCCAAACTCAGGATATGCTCCTTAGTAACACCAGACACAAAGGGAAAAAAAGGAATTTGTCTTAATGTTCTGAGAGTGTTTCAATCTATGCTTTAGAAAAGGAGGAGATGGTTTTCTTCTCCTTGTGAGACAGCCCCGAAGCCAAAATTAAGGTAGCACAAGCCTTTCCCAACCTCCTGTCCATGGGGCAAAACCCCTGACATGTCCTGGGTAAACTGTCAAGAAAAGCCTCTTACATGGAAAGTGTCTGATGTGAACCCTAAGAAATCCATGTCGACAGAAACACTTATTTCCTAGGCAAAGAGAAAACTCCCAATAACAGAAAGAGAAGGTTTCCTGAGCATTCAACAGCTAACCTTGTTCTTGGGATGCTTAAAAGCTCAGTAACCGATAAAGTATGTACTGATTGTCGGTTCTGAACTGTGTTCACTATTATGTCTTACACGTACACAGGTGTATGGATACACATGGACACACAACTGCACAGAAATCCACTAAAACTTCTGCTCCTAAACCTGTTAAATAACTTGTGATTCCCAAGCGCCTGACTGGTTCCTATGCATTCAAACATACTGCAAAACCAGACACAGACCAAAAAACAAACCCAGGAACTGGCTACCTACAATGGGACATGTGCATCCACCTCCTTAAACCTTCTATTTCCTTTAGCAGGCTCAGAAATGTTAAAACATGCTGACAGAAGATTAAAATAAAATAAAAGCTATAGTAGTATTTATAGAGTAACTAGATAATACAGCATGACAAACAATTAAAAGGAAAGAAATAATCTCTGTAATCAAATTAACTCTACATAGAAAACTGACTTTTTAATATTTATTTTCCTCCCTGCAAGAAACAGGCATTAATTACACATCACTCAAGAAAAAGGCTGAAGGTGATAGAATGCAAAAAAATTAGAAAAAACATAGCTAGAAGCAAAACTCCATTCTAAAAAACCAACATACACTAAAAAACCAAATTTGCACACTTGGAAATTCGCTTACTGATTTGTGGACTATTTTTTCAAATCATTAAAGACTGAGTTCTATTGTTTCCATAATTGAAGGTAAATCTTGAATCTAAAGTTGTTACTAATCCAAAATTTGTATCTATATTTCTAAGACAATAACTAACAGGCTCTTTCTTGCTCTGTGGTGCTTCCTCCACACCAAAGAAACATACACCCCTAATATCAGACCTGGCTGAAAATTCTCCTGTACTTTTCCCCCATTCCCAGGTTTACACTGATTCAGTTAATTTCAAACATGCTATTTGTCCCCACCATTTTTTAATATCTTGCCAAAACATATAAGACAAATCTGCTGAATGAACATTTATTAGTTCTAGATATGCTAGAACTGGGGATGGAAGGGTCTGTGTGATTTATCTTTGCCAAAATAACTTAATTTTACACACATTTAAACATTTAAATATATATACATGAATACAAATTTCCATAAGAAATTAAAAGGAAAATATCTGCTGCTTATAAAACAAATGTTGAACAATTTCTGTTGAACAATTATTGCTCCAAATTATTGTCCTTGAACAGTTTATTTTACAATCACAACTGAACAACTGCCGAAAAGATATTCTTCCGCCTACTTGGCCTGCAAGAAGAGATTTAATAATACCATTGAAAATAAGTCTGGAAAAGTTACTAAGCATAAGATGGACTTTCACCCCATAAGTAGATACACCAATGAAAATTAAATTTCATGGCAAACAGGACTGAGTTACAGTGAAAATAAAAATATGAAAGTTTTATCAGAAATCTGTTTCCATGGGGGTATTATGAAATAAATTTAGGTGCATAACTACCTATCATTAATCTGTCCTCTACCACTTAGTTTGATAGTTAAACCATCCCTTACCTCTACCCGACATTCACTGCAGTGTTTGCAGTGAGTTTCTGGACCAGGTTGAGCCTTCACATTTTAGACAGTTTTAGTGAACTGCTTTTTGCCTGACCTGCTGTTCTGCTTCCCTCCACTGCAGCTCTTCCTCTGTGCTGAAAACCCATGGCTCTAGAGAGGATTTTCTGTACTCACAGCTGTCCTGAGCAGCCTGAGCTGTCATCCACTAAAAAAAGTCAGCCTTTACATTGCTCATCTTTCACACCAAAACCTCTGAACGATGCCTCGAGAACAGTTCTCACCAGTAAAACAAAGGAGTCGGCCAACACTCAAAATCATCTTGAGACTGAATATTCACACCATTTTTCTACTACAAATCTTTGCGATATCAGAAAAATGTGTTCTTCAGTTTGTTCCCTTTTATTCAATATTGTCAGTTTTGCATTTTCCTATCAGCTGAAACTGCTTACAGATTGGAGTATTCATAGCCAACGGAAACACCAAGTACTAACTGGCAAACCAGGTACTGACAATACTACAGTCATTCACTCTGTACTCAGTTTTATGGGACTGCCTATACCTTCGTCTTTTTGAGTGTCCTTAGCTTGGGGACTCCTTGTGTTTCCTCAAAAGGAATTTTATAGAATTACCCACTTCTAATGCAAGGAATTGACTCAGACATTCATTCACCATTCCTAGTATCTCTGCAAGTTTTGTGTGACTGCCACAGACTTCTCAAAGGGAGCTCTGACCACTGACAGCAGAAGAATCACAAAGTTGTTTTGAAAGGTACAGTTGAAATTCAAATGTCAGGAAAAAAGCATTCACAGAGAAGTTAAGAACAAAACACTGGAGTCCTAATAGCACTAGACTAGACTATTTACAGACCTTTTTCAAGTTGCAAAAAAATACCTCCAAAAAAGATTTTTTAATGATTTTTTTAAAGCTGTAGTTACTCTTCTACTCAGCAGATGATGCACATGATCTACACACCACTCTCCCATTTCTTCTCCCCTTCACTAAGGGCAATAAAAACCAAAAGCAACCAACCAACAACCCCCTCAAACACACACATGAAACACCTTTGCCTTCAAAAGATTCGTTGCATTTACTGGCATCTGGAAATGGACAGTAAGTAATCAGCTCTTATGCTCTCCAGTGACTAAAATGTCAAATGTATCTATTGCTGACTTTAAACCTGTTTGTCTGTCCTGATGTCAGATTAGCCAGTACAAGATGAATTAGCTCACTCAGAGTCTGATGCTGGGACAGCACTAAAACTCAGTTTTGTACTGCTTAATTATTCCAGGTGTATTAAAGTGCGGCCCGAGAGTGTGGACATCCCTTCAGTTGCTGTGAGTCTTACTATTCATGCCCATTTAAAGTATCTTTAAGCATAACACAGGATTTTCTCCAAGCTATACTGGCAGCAGTTTTTAAGAGACAGTTTCCCATTAATGGGTATATTGCATTTCAGCAATTAAAACTTTTAAAAAAACTAAAATCAATTAAAAATTAATTACAAAAATTAAGTGTGGCACACACTTTCTATTTAAAAATCCAACAGCATTATTAATGCAAAAGTCAGTTCAGCAAATGTGTCAGAGAGACACACCAGGCTTGATGGACTCGCTACTTCTGCTTTCCTAAAAAGGTATGGAATAGTTGCCAGCTTTTTGTGGAATATTAGGAACAACAGATTTTTGATGACAATAAAACAGTGAAATAATGAAAGTGGGATGTTAGACCTTTTGCTGTTAATCTCTGCAGCTATGTGAACTGTGCACGGGGAGACACAGCTAGCTCAGATGAACATCAGAATTTCCACGTTTGGTTGTTTCACTTTTAGGGAGAAGCGTATTTATGGGTAAATCTTCTGTTGTTTTCTTACTAGCCATATCATAAAGCAAGCTAGTGGGCTTCATTCTTTCTGTTCTACTTGGTATCACATGAAAACCAAAAGACAAAATATGATGGCAATTCTGTTCTAAGTGAGTTACACATCGGACCAAGATCGTATTTAAAGTAGTAATTCATTAAGGCCACAATACTGCAAATGTTATGCACATGTCTAACTTCACCATCATGAGGTATTTGTCTGAAAATAAATGTGACAATTCATCACAGGGAAATTAAACATCTGCATGTCTGCCTGATGAGCACTGCGAACGTTTGACATCAGCAGAATCCAGAACAGGCTGGTTACTGGATGAGGAGCTGTATCTGATCCTCCCCAGGGCTTCTGACACACTGCAGGGACTCCTGGACTAAGCTACTAATAAAAAATTGTACCTTCCAAGTGTATGGTGAAGCAGGTTGTGCAACATGCAAAAAGTGAAGTGTTTAGCAATTACTGTGAATTGCTGAGGCATTTCTTACAGCAATTACAAGAGCTGAATGGAGGAGTTAAAGACAAACAAGGCAGCAGAAAACCTGCATTTAACTTCCAAGTGTCAAAAGCAGGTAAAATGTAGGCCTTCAGTTTTATGTGGAGATCTTCTCTGCAGACCAATTTCGTACAGACACCAACGTAGCTGCTCTTTAACTGCTCTTACTCACTGACATCCTTTTAGTCTTTATTAAACCCAACTGTGATTATTTCCTTTGACCCTAAAAACAAAATGGCAAAGATTTGACTGATTTTTCCCCCCCTCACCTTTTAGCACCATTTGTGCCTTGGATAGGAAAAAGGTTTCCTCCAATATTGCTTAAGCATGACTCAGTCATCATATAAATATTTTCTGTAAAACTCAGGTAGTCTAATAGCAAATACTGAAAGAAGGTTACTGATATTAAGCTCATGAATAATACCATGTGTGACATCAAAGCAATGAAAAATTTATCTAGTTAATGGTTTTCTCTGTATAAATTTGTTATGAATCACTGCATTGCAAATTACAGATAAAGGAGATTAATGAGCACCTATGAGTTTATGCACTGTGAATATGTGCACACAAGAGAGGTCAGCCCAGGGTTTTGTTCACCTCCGAGATGGAAACAAAAGCAAAGCCATTCAAGTGTATACATTAAAAGCAAACCCTCCAAACTTGTCAGTAATTACTACTGTATTTTGGAAGTATTGAATCAATAGTGATAAAACAGCCATTATTAATCTTCATGCAATAAGCTCAGAATATTAGACAATCAGGTAAAAGTTCCTTATAATGGAAATATTAGACATGGTGAAGTTTTCTCCACACAGAGAATCTGCTTGGCAATTTTGACTATCAAACCCATCAACATTAACCACCTGAACACTGACACTGCTATTGCCATCAAAACTAAAAATACAAAAAGCTATTACTCACTGTAGTTACAGTAATATGCCCCACAGATGCTAGTCTCCATGGAAATAAGATATACAATATAATATACATGCATTAGAAAGTAGTAACTCTTAGATCTCATTAATGGGCTGAAAAGTCACACTTGAAAGGGTTTAGAAGTTACGTTTCCGATGGAAAAATGTTAATGGAAAGAATAAGTGCATTATTTTTAGACTGAATTTATTCTGGAGCACAAGTGTCTTCTTCAGAGCAATAGCAGTGCTAATTGCAGGGCTACATCTGGAGTACAACACATCAGAAGTGAGCAGGAGTTTCACAAATACTCCTTGCCTGGGAATCTTCAGTGAACGCCCTGGATTTGAGAGGAGCAGAATCCCTGCTGCAGCTCTGCTCAGAGAAGAGCTCGGCGCAGGCAGAGGCAGGGGCAGGGCCAGGGAGCAGCATCGCCAAGAAAGGCCAAGGCAGCAGGCAGAGCACTGGGCTCTCCCAGCCCTGCAGCCTGGGTGTCCCCTCACACTGCCCTCAACACCAACAGGATTGTTGGCTTATGCTTTCCCCCAAAATTGAGGAAATCATGCAGTGTCATTCAACTTACTACAGTTGCAACATATTTAAATGGTTACTTAAACAAGAACATGCAAAAATATGTAAAAAACCACTATCCTCTTACAACTGCAGGTAATCCAAACTGCATTTGAGTACCATAGTCAAAGCAACAAGGACCTCACACGTACATAGAACCAATGCAGTTATGCCATTTGAAACATCACAGAACTTAAGTGAATCGTTATTTCTGCACAGCATAAACATGCCATCTTGGCAACTGGCACATTTCTCATCAGTATTAATGGCTAGATGGCTATTAAAGAAACACACGACCCTGAAGAATATCCTGCATGACCCACTGAGTGTTCAGCCTCCCACGTTACCACAGAACTGGCTAAACCCAAAGGAACTAAAGCAGATGTAGTAAAATGATTCGTGATTGTAACAGCTCCTCAGAGATTAAATGGAAGATCCATCTGTATCAAAATGAAGTTCCTGCTGCATACAACCCCTAACCCCACCCTGTGCCCACTAAAACCAGACCACCACTTTTCTTCTGAAATTCTAATTACTGAGGCCAGAAGAAATGAGGATTTATATCTAGCTTATTCCACATAATTGCTGCAAGGAGGCCAAGGTTTTGTATATAATCCTCTTTCTGTATGTAGAAAGGCAGCCAAACCACACCGAGTTGTTTTCAATTAAATTCTGGACAAAACACTGCAGTATAAACACACAACTATATAACCAGCAAAGATTTCCACGACCATACATCTATTTCTGGTTATTTTGTTGAACACATCACATCAAATCAATTTATTTATGGTTACAGGGCACAAGTCGCTGGCAGGCAGTGAAACAGCAGCTCAATGTCACATCTAATTAGCAGCACCAAGACAACAGCACACCTAGAAACCAGATTTTCATACTGTTACCGCTCATCACTTAGAAAAATTGCCACAATTATTAAACTGAAAAATAACTTTACATCAACTAAGACAAATACTGACAATTCACTCGGCAAAAGAAATCAATACACAGCTCTGTCTGCTCTGCACTGTGAAAAATATTCCAGAATTCCTCCCGCCCATACACATAAAGATCAATTCTCAATGTATCTGAAGAATGATTTGGAAACTGAACATTAGCTGTAAATCAGGAATCAATGCTATCCAACTTTGCTTCTAGAAACGTTTCATGAAAATCCAAATGTCTGAATTTTACATGGAAGGGAACTTTGTGTTGCAGTTTTCACTCCACAGAATCAATAGGATCATAACTGCCTAACAAAAAAATAGGCTTTTCTTTCCCGATAGTTAGCTAATCTGGATGACAAGAAAACAGAATTTGTATACGAATGAGTTTTACAGAACTGATTTTAAACACCAAACCACTAACACTAAAGCAATGCAAAAGTGCTAAAAGAAAAATATTCTTCCAGAAACTGATTATTAGGAGCAAAAAAACCTTAAATCATTAAAAGAGGAGCAGGACACTACCTATAATAGAAGTAAAAGTTCATTCCTTTTGACTTTTTTTTTAAGTATCTTTTGGCTCAGGGAACTGATATATACCAATTCCTCTTATCCCTACCATAAGGTGAGGGAAAGAATGTACATGAACTACGTCAAGCTTAAACTTCTTTTACTTCTTTACTCATTGTAACTTCATACACTGGTTTTATGCTCTATTATTTTAAAATTAGCAACAGATTTTATTGATAGTTGGCGAAATATGTAAGAAAAATACCCAGCCCAGTTCGTAACGCAATGTCTTTATTTCCCTTCCCCCTTCTCTCCTCCAACACCAGAAACACATCTTGCTTGGGACTGCATCCAATCACCTTTCCCAGAGAATTTACAACTCACTCGTTTAATTTGAAATTGAACAAAGAATTATTCAACACCACAGAATGGATGAAAAATAAATATAACTTTTAAAAAAAATCATACTGAACCAAGGTATGAATAATTCAGTTTGCTTAATAATTTCAATGACCTTTATCAAACAAAAATAATGAAAATTGCATCGAAGATGTTGATGAAAATATTCTGTACAAAATAATCTGAATACTTGCATCAGACCATGGTACTGTATTTTCTTGACCATCACTGTAAGGGTATTGGTGGAGAAACCCAAAAGAAAAGTCACTGTTCATAACTGGCACATTCAATACTAAGTACTCAAGAGTCTGAGGTTTCTCTTAAATTGATACTTAAGATATTTACTTTGAAAACCTGCAGGTTTAAGAGATTAGAGCTTTATAGAATTAAAAACTCAAAAATGCAGTATGATGCAATACCTTATGTCAGAAAAAAACCACCCACGACAAAAACCTCAATAAAATTTCTTGTATCAAAGTTTCAGGATCCAAAATTACAAATTTAACGATTAGTTTTCTCCCAGTTTGTTATGCAGTCACTTAATTCCCACCATAGTTCCATGAGAACGAGTGATGTGTTAACTCCAAAAAATTGTTTGCTTTTATAACCTCTGCAACACACTAAAAAGCCTGAGGGGAAGAATAAACACCACCTAGGAAATGATATTCAGATAAGAGTTTAGGGGGAGGTAAAAACACCATTTATGTAGATATGGAGAGGGAAAGGAGGTTGGAGATGGAAAAAAATCAGCTCTGAATTGGAGAACTGCAGTCCATGGGTGCAGTACCATGACAAAACACTGCTTATTTTCCTGCTCCCATAACCTCTGATTATTAAAACTGTCTTAATTTACATCAACGACCAGGAAACCCATAGATTAAGCTCAGATTTTTATATAGCTATTTGTGTACTATGTTACACTTGGGCAGAGACCACCATGCAGCACAAGACAAAAAAAAAGACAATTTGCGGAGCTCAAAACCCCAAACTCTTACTGCTGTGCTTCATTTTTTTACTTAGGAGTCTGTTAGCCTGCAGTGCCAGAAGAAAATCGTAATGAATAAACATGTGTGTTCATCATGCACAGCTTGCCCTTCTTGATGAACTCTTCAAGTCCACAAAAACAGCCTCTGACTTACACACTTTCATACCATTTGACCAAGAGCATGGCAAAATAATTAAGCCTGAGGTGATTCTACACTGTTAAGTCAGACAAACACCAAAATGAACTGTAATTTAGATGTTTTCAGCAGAAACATCATTGATTTTTTGCCATTTTCATACAAGAACACATTTCTGAGTGGAAACAGCATTCTGCATACAAAGCAGTCCGAGGTTAAAAACAGCGTACAAGGGCCATGATTTGAATATGGTGATAAAATCAATTCATATGTTGCTTATAATTATTGCAATGCATTTATTAGAGAGGAAATGTGCTTCCTCCCATGGAAAATGTATTTTTTTGGTAAGGGCCCTTCTCCCCAGCAGCTGACAGAGCTGTGGTCACAGGGGTAAACACAACTCTGCTGGGGACAATTGGAACATCCCCTCCTGCCCCAACAGGGACAGGGATGGTCCCAGAGCTGCACCCTTGGACTGCCCTGGCAGCACAACCCTCCTGGCAGCCAGGCTGGGGCTGTGTCCTCACTGGGGGGAGACCAAAGAGCCAGTTCACCCCTACAGAACACCAGAGCTTTTTCCTGGCCTTGTCGTGTGTCTGCTGTTGGGCGAGCACAAATAGCAAAGCTCTAATGAGGACACAGGGCTAATGAGTCAATGAGGACTCTAGCCAAGCTAGGCCGCCTTATGGTTTAAGTCTCTGCCTGGGTAAACACTTTTTTTTTTTTTTTTACTAGAAGCTCAGACTCAAGTCTTTCAAATAACTGTGCTCTCTTCAAGAAAAAAAAAAAAAGCATTATACTGGTATACAGACACTCATGGGGATATAAAAGGCAGACATAATACAAAGATGAGACATTCTGAATGAGGAATAAGGCACTTTGAAATGAATATCAACCTTTTGCCTCCACATTTCAGTGACACTGAGTTGACCTAACTGCCTCAATGCAGGTGGCTAAATGTGATTTTCTGAAACTGTTAAATAACCAAGAGTTGCAATACTAACAATAACTAATTAAAAATAAATCCTTACACAAGGTAAACCCCCAAGCCAACAGTCACATTACACCAAGTATCCAAGAAAGAGGCAGCAATACTCAGAAAATGAAACTAAAGATCTGATGGGGAAGAGATGAAGTGATAGACAAAAAAAGCTGATCTGTATGTACAGTGCACTCATGCAAATTTTGCATATAAGCAGAAGGTATTGCTTTAAAGTGCTTCTGACCAACTGACAGTTAATCCCTGCCTGCTCATTCAGCATTCTCAACTGCTATTCTTTCCTTAATAAACGATACGTAGAAATGTATGACACCTATACACAGATAAAAAGACGACTACACACCAAGTTCATGATCTCTTTGCAAAACCATCTCTCTTCAGTAACAGTAGGTTAACCATTGCTCTCCTACTTCGGGTTTATGCTGTTGCCTCAACCGAAATTACACTTACTAAAAAAAATACATCTATTCTATTGACAAAAGATATTTATACTCCTGCACTTTGCATTTGTCAGCACAAAACACTTAAAGCTTACCTAGTAATCTGCAGGACTGCTAGGCACCAGCCATCAGGAAAGCACATAGCAGGAAAAAATGCAGCTTTCAAAAGGAGGAAGAATTCCTTTCAGACATTGGTTGGTAAAGCTACTCCCCAGTAAAATGCAAAAATAAGAAAATAAGAAAGAGTGCCAAGTTTCAATGTCAAAGACTTATTTTCTGATACAGACAGAAGAGCAGTAAGAGAAAGGAATTTGCTTGCACCTCTCCTGCCCTACTCCTGCTTTGCTGAAAAGGAGGCCCAGGATACAATCAGTCAAGACCTTTCTTCCTGCAGCACAGCAGCATTCCTTCAGGCTTTTCTGCTGTAGCTTTAAAATATGTATTTCAGCATTTGAAGAGTTATACAGAGGGTTGGGGGGTTGGTAAAATCTAAAAAGATCTCTTTGCTCCACTAAATTATTTTTTCGATGTGCAGAAAAGGATCTGTTCTGTCCAGGATGCATTTCCAGTGCCTTTATAGGTTACTACTTCCAGCTGTCAAAACAAATTCAGAAATCAAACGAATCACTGTAAAAGTAAGTGTTGTCTTCTCAGTTAGAATCAGGTTTTTTACTTTCTGGAAAATCTCATTTACTTTCATTCCAATTATTAAATATGAAAGAATATTGCTTTAATGACCTTTCATAAAATCTCTTCCTCCTAGCAGCTATTTTTAGAGCTCAGGAATTAATTACAATTCTTGGTTACCTCAATCATATGTAACCAGGACTGTGGTTCCTAATGCACTTCTACACATCAGCTGGCAAGAATCTGAATGCCTTTGTTCATAACAGCAGCCAAAAACTTGCTCCTAGTTATTACAAACATCTTTTTAGAATATATGTTGTTGCAGATTCTCTTCCAATAGCTAAAGCTTCAAGAACTGTAGAGGAAATAGAAACATTTATGAAGCCTGGCAAAAAACTCTGGAAAAAAAAAAGAATTCTTTGCTGTTGTTGATGCTCCCATGTCTTGGCTAAACACTCATTGTAGCCAAAATGAAGAAGTTTAATGAAAGAAAAACCTTACATATTACAAATTTACCACTTTATCTCTCCAGCAGGTCTGTAACATCAGGTATAGTCTTGACACAACTTCATTACAGAGTTTTCAGGCTAAAACTGCCTCAGGCCTGGACTGCCTGCAACACAAAAACTATACTCCATCTGAAGCCATTTCTACAGAAATACTTCCTAGCCTAGACTAAAGACTCCATCAGTCTTCACATGAATTTTGTTCATTTAACTAGTTCAGTAGCTCCACTGCTCCCCCTCCCTCTCAGTATGGTCTGTCATGTACTATTTAGCAAAAGCAAAAATACAATTTGAAGAAAAAAAGACTTTTTCAACAAGCAGCACTGCCTGACTCTGCTCAGGAAGAAGGTCCTGAGCAGTTTGAGCCAGCTTAGTCCTGACCTCAGTGGAGCTGGGACCATATTATTTCCAGAGGTTGCTTCCATTCTAAATTACTTTGACTCTAGTCTAGCAACCAGATACCTTGTCCAGATATCACTGAAATCTTTCTTTGGATTATACGTGTTTATAAGGAAATGCTTGAAATCAAGCCAATCGTTCTGCTGCAGCCAGCTGTTCAATGTTTCTGATAGCACAGCTACACACTTCCTGGGAGTTCCTATAACCTGTAGACAACATACACTAATCAGGCACTTTAAAGACTCCACACTAGCCAAATATTTAGAGCTACTCTATTCCCATGACCTTGCTACTCTTGCGACTTTGTTGGTAGTATTATTGTTGTTACACATCCTCTGCTCTCTGTTTATGCAGCTGGACTGATGCAGTTACTTATCACTGCACCTGGTCTGCACCAAGTCACTATTTGCTCTTCCTTACTACTGTGCATCAGCCTCACTGCACAGTCTAAATCCACTGACACATGACTCACCTCCCTGACACCCCAAAGGATGTGAAGTTTAACCCAGGTTTCAACAACAACTCAGTTACTTCTTTACTATGTACCTACAAACAGAGAAAATTATACACAATGATCTTTGCAGATGGACCTCTGTGACATGCACAACACAGTGACTGGATAAATTCTATCCTTTTTAGCTAATTTCAAAGACAAAAGAGAGAGGAACAGCAAGCCAGTCAACACTAGATGGGAATTTTCAATTTAACAGCTGCTCAAAGAATATGCCTATATTTGCTTTTTAGTTCAGAACAGGCATGTGCTCGAGGCAGAACTTCCTGAGGCAAATCACAGCACAGTATGTGAGGACCATGGGAAGTGCTCCTGGAGCACACAAAGCACATTCCCTGCAGAGGAAGCTACACCTGACAGTGTGCTCCTAATGCTAACCTGGGAGCATTCCAGGAGGACAGACCAGAAGCAGAGCCCAGTAAAACCTCCACAAGTACGTGTGGAAGTCCTGCCCTCAGCCCCCAGCTCACTAACACATGGGCAGCCCAAGCACCCTACTGCCAACACAGTTTGCCACATGCACATCCATTTTCCAAACTCACTTTCATTTATTTGTATGTACATGCCCACAGAGAGGACAACTTTACCTACAGTCTACACACAGGTCTCGGATCCAAAACTTACCAGGAAATGCATATGTTATACATGACTATGTACAACATCCATCAACACTTCTGCCACACTGGTGTTTTGCATATTCCCTGAGAACAGGCACAAACAGATTTGGACTCCATGTGACTGAACAGCAATTTTTAACTTCAACAGTTACTTGTTATACACTTAACTAGTTCAATGAAATCATATACACTGTAGTTTTGCCTCTACTTGTCATAGATGTGCATTTGATTTGAGACTAGTGGAAATCGCTGGTTTGAAAGGGAAATATTGCAGTGTAGGTAACCACATTTGTTTGCATTAAGAAGTTATGAACACTGCAATCCTATGCTCATTTCACATGTAGTTCACATTGTTATGTAACATGATTGTTTTTAGTTTACAAACTGCTGGACAGCCTATTCCTACTATATTCTCTCAGATGTGACTGAACTACTAAGGAACCTAGAAACTGATTTCTGCAATTGCTATCATAAATTGCTCTCATAATTGCATCTCTTTGTTATTTCCTAACTCTTACATATCACTGGAGCTGTAAGTGCTGATGAACTTCAGGGAAGCCAAGTTCAATTTCTCAAGGGTCACTTACTGTATTTACAAGTATCTACATTTTCTAATGCATGGTTACCTTGTCATCCATCAGACTCCCATTCACATTTACCTGACACACAACAACAACATTTTATACATATATGTATATATTTTAAGGGCATGTATTTACATATATGCACAACCCACACATACAAACTGCTTGTGCATATTTATATATTTTTTAAGATATGAAACACTTCATTGCTGCTTTTGTAAATTTTTAAAAAAAGAACCAAACAACACAAAAAATATTTCTGCATATCTGCCGCAGATTTCTAAAGGGCTTAGGGTTTCTTCTTTTCCTTCAACCAGGGGAAAATCTATAGCTTCAATTAACAGCAAAGGGTTCTGAGGGTGCACAGACATGATATTTGTTCCAACCTAGTACCTAAAAACGGGAAGATATGAAGCACAGATGAACACACTGACTTTTGGTTAAAATATCTGTGAAGACATTCATAGCTCCATGTTCCTGTTTGCCTTACCCAAACTTTTCTGGAGGCAGCCTGTTCACACTCTGCTTTGAGGAAGGTGCTCCAGTTTCTAATGATGATTTACGACTGATTACCTCCAATCTGCAGGAGGTCTTTGCAGAGCATCACTGCTGTATCTAACCTTAATACACCAGAGTGACCTTTTAGTCCTTTCATTTGTATGATGGGGACTGGCAATTCCCTTTTTGATCCCCAAGGCTTTTCCAGGGACATTGCTATGCTGCCCACTTATATTACTCTCTTATTTCTCTCTGCCATCATTACAGAGCATTGGGAAAACACCTTACCAAAGTTTTGCTGATACATTTTTTTAAGTTACAGAAAGTTGACCTTTTTTTTTTTTTAAATGCTTGGTCACCAATAATAAAAAGCAAGAAGAATCACTTACCCGGCATTAATAATTATCTTAATATGCACTTTTGACTACAAAGCAAGATTTCATTCCTGTTGTTGCACACAGAATAGCCACAGTATTGAAACTAGTGAAAACGATGATGACAACATGTAAATACACCAAACACCACTCACACCCATCTGTGTGGCCTCCAGGTGCTGAGCTCCTACTAGACCTAGAAGACACTTATAACACTGAGACAAGGCCTTGATTTCTGGTTCAGCTTATGACTGAAGAGGTAGAAGTTATGACAAGAAAGGAATAGTCATTTTGAGACAACATTGTTATGTAATTACATTCCAGGAAGGCAAGACATGACACATATAACAACGCTGCATTACCTTGAGCCCAAGAATCGGAACTATTCAAGTAATTTGACTTCATAAAAATAGTGACATTACAGAGAAGTGTACTCAGTGAGGAAATCCTCCCACAAAATAAAGGGATTTTTCTGAAGTCTTTCAGTAATTTTTATGCCTGTATTTTGACACTTGAACCACAAAATTTAAGACCACTAGACATTAACTATTGCTGGTGTATGAAAATTCATTTCCAGCCCCTTGAAGGGCATCAAACATATACATTAAAGAGTGGTAGGTTTATTAGTGAAATGATTAATATTAATCATTATTTTATAGCTATATAGTGTTAATTTAGGTTATTTTCAGAATTCTCCATTCCAAATTTCTTCCTGGCCACACAACTTTGCAATAGGATGTAACAAAACAGTTTAGAAAGCCATTCCAGAAATACTGAATTACTCAGAAACCACTGTGTTTACTCTGGTCAATAAAACACTCTTATCTCTCTTACAATAGGCCATACTGTTTACACAAACAAAGTTAGCTTTCATGCATCAGCCATCTATTTATTTAACAAGATCAGCTATCATTGTAAATCAATTTCTTTGCAAATGAGAAACACAGCTGCTGTGAAACCTACTTAAAACTCTTTCTGCATTCAGTATTTGGACATGCAGCAGAACAGATGTCAAGAATGGAAGAAAAAACGTCAGCAGCAGCACATCTAGTGGCACATCAGAACAGCGTTCTCATCTTCACTTTTACAAGCATTTTGAGGAAAAAAGATATCATTCAGTGTTTAGTCATATATATATATATTTAAATATGAATCCAAATTAAAAAGGTTGACAAGAAAAGCTTAAAACTGACATTCAAACTGAGTACTATCAGGAGAATACATAAATTAGGCAACTGAGAAGTAACTCACAATCTGTACTACAGGCTGGCTATTACATGAGCAAAACCAGAATGAAAATGAATGTTGTTTATCAGCACTGTTAAAAGTATTAAAAAAAAAGAGTATCCCTGAGTAAGCTTGAAATTTTATGTAACTTTTGTCCTAGAACAGGCATATAAACAGGTCTTACCAAGGTGAATTCACCCAACACAACCATCTGAAACACCTGTGCCTCTTTCATGACTCTTTGTGATGAACCAGGAGGTTACTACTAGCGCCCTGCAGAATATCAGCTTCGAAGACCTCAACTGGATACACAGTATCACCAAAGGCATCTCCAATACAGCTCGGTTACCAAATCTTACGGCGATTTCAACTGAAATTAAGTGACTTTAAAACAGACTTATATCACTATATGAAACAAGTGTCTAGTTGCAGAAGAACTTATTTTCCTAAAAGTACCATGAATTAGCACTGTTGACAGCTCTCAAAGGAAGAGCTGGGGATGGGGAAGCACAAGCATACACAGAGCACTTAGCACTGCTCCTTACAGATTCTTCTCACTCAAGTTATTTTATCTACTAATCTAGTATTTTAAGTTTGAAACTCAGCAAGACAGATTCGTTGCAAGGAGTCAACCTCTGCAGCACTCCAGGGAAGGCTGGGAAAGATCACCACTTTGAGCTTGGACTTAAGGAGGAAGAGGTGCATGTAAGGGAAGCTACAGACCTGGTTACTCAGGATACATTGAGCACTGTCTGTTGTCAAATGCCAAAGTGCAGCGCACACTGCTTTCTGCCTGTCCCAGATGAGAGTATGCATGCCCAAGGTACATGATACCTTTTACCTGCTGATAAGCCATCCAGAAGTTATCTGGTTAGACTGACTAGAATGGTAACATCTGGTTCTAAACAACTATCTCAATGTACAAGCACACTGAAAAAAAAAAAAAATAGCTGGCAGTGGGGTTTGGTGGGGGGTTTTAATGTTCATAGTCAACAGTTTCTAAGCAGTAAAGAACTACACTGCATTTTCACAGAAGGTCGGTGGTTAAATCACAGAAAAGCTTTCTGAAGCCACATAGTCAAAGAGCTTAACTGTTTAGGATGAGACCAAAAAAATCCTGATGGCCTTCAAGTTTATTTGAAAGACAGATTTACAGACTATTATGTAAGGCACAAATCTCAGCACTATTCCCCATTGTATTTACAAATATTATCGAGTTTTACAAGATCATGAATTTTCATAAAAAGTGACATTTTGAAAAAGCTTTTCTTGCTTTAATCCTCCTCCTTTCTTTTGATAGGATTAAATGCTGAAATGGCAGACTGTTAAATAAGCACACTGAAATGCCAACTGTGAGGCCTTTAACTCCATGTATTTACAAATTAACATTTCACAGTTGCTTTAAATTTTGACATTATAGTTTGGTACCTTCAGGCAACTCATTTTGGAAGGTGCTGAATTTGATTTACATTACTTCTCACTTCACATTCATATATTACGGTATTGGAATACCTTTAAATTTCCCTTAATCCTCGATGAAGGAAATTTAGTTTTATGAAAGGCTGAGAAATACTGCTTTGTTTTTAAAAGCAGGTACCAACCAGCCTGCCTACAGCAATAGCAAAGTTACCATTACATTGGCCTATAATAGGCCTTATCCCCTAAGGTAACATCACCAAAGAAAGTGGAGATCAATTTATATATTGTATATACAAAACATGCACAAAATCAAAGTGCAGTACTAAAAGATGGTGTCATAGGTCTTCCCCTTCACTCCAGTGCTGACCACAATCAACTGGAGAAAGTATCAAGCAATATTCCTACGAAAGCAGTGGGATGCTTAATTCTTTCTATTATCAGCTTACTTCAGAGGATATTTGTGTGCTCCTGAGACAAGTGCTACAAGAACAAATCCTATGGGCTACTAGAAGTGGCATTTAGACGGAAAGTTTTATTATGCAGAATATGAAATGCAGTTTCTGTATTTCTAAAGTCAGTATTTACAGATGAGGTTTGAAAAATATCATAATAAAAAACCCTACCAACAAAAGAGCCCCAACAGTTACTACCTGTAGAAGTGTGGAGCTGTGGCTATTCCTACATACCACCTCAGAAAATGTAATAGTAAAACCACAGTGCAAAGGTGTTTCCTCATATTGTCCTTAGATTATCTAACTTGATTACTTCAAGATTGATCATGATTCTCTTGTGCTCCTGAACTTCTACAAAAAAGACTTAAGAGAAAACTCAGAACAATTACATTCTTGGTTTGCAGTTGAGCTCCTCTCCCCATTACTTCAGATTCATACAACCAGGAAAGAGCACAAACCATTTAGTTTGCATATGCTTCCCGGGTATAAGAGTATCAGAAGATACCAATCTCTTTGCAAGAGTTTCTACAATTTGTAGAAAACCAATTTATCTGTCAGAAAAATCAGTATGTAGATAAATAAAACATGACTACACAGATATGCAGAGTATTTCATAAGAAACAAAGATTCTCATTTCAATGCAATTATACTCTTGATTCATTTTTCTCTAGAGTGCTGGAACCAGAGAAAAAAAAACAGCACTTGCCACACTGAGGACAGAGCAGACAAGGCACTGCATGGCCAATGTACAGGGTATTTAGAGCCACAAAGCTACCTCAGGTGTCTCCTACTACTACTTCAAGCTCATTTCTATGCCCATTCTTCTGCCAGTTCTAAGGCAGGTAGACTGGATTTTACTTTTATACACAGAGAAACGTGGACTTCTGATGAAAAATCAGGTTATTCTTTCACAATACTACACGAGTGTTGGCACAGGTAAGTCAGCAGCAAGTGTAAGAAGGCCTGGGGTCCACACTAAACAGATGTGCTCCAAGGAAAAACACAACTCCTTTTGCTTGCAGAGATCAATCTGGTGTTACTAACTGGCAGTTCAAGGGACACAACCATTCACATTTATGGCACAGCCTTCACTTAATAGCCTCAAACATATATCTAATTATTTAGACATAGCTAATTGTTTAGCCATAGAACACCTGCCTAGTAATCCAATGCTGCTAATGCTAATTACTGCATCCTATCCATACATAATTAAGTTTCACATAGCAATGCACTGATTAACATAAATTCCAGCAGCATGTACTACTAATTAAGATATTTAAGAATGTTTACATGTTTCACATGGGAATGTGCCAAATCACCTCTCAAGTCTTGCTGGCATTTCAGATTTGAGAGAAGCCTGAGACACCTCCGTACTACAAGAGACACCTCAATAATGCTCCAGATACATTCAGTAACAGCATCTTTTTTACAAAACCAATTCTGACACCTACTAATATTCCATGAATAATGGGATCAGATTAAAGACTTGCCAAAATTCATTATGAAGTATTAAAGCTGTCTAATCTTTTATCACTACTACTAACATAATCAAAAGAATGAAAGTGTCAGGAAGCACAGAAAGTTATGAGAATTTCCCTCAGGAGCATTGTAGAACATAGTCTGAAGCAGAGGATGTATTGTTACGCTTTAGAGAGGCTTGTATAAATTAGACCCTTTTAAACCAGAATATCTTTCTACTTTACACTTCAACTTAGTCTATAATTTCTCCTCTGAAGTTGTTATTCATTCTAACAACTTCATCTCAAGTATTGCACATGTGAGCATTAGAAGGAGGATTTTATATTAGAAAGATATTAAGCATAGCCATCAGCTGTCTTGTGGTTAACATTGCATTAGAGATAAAAAAAAAAAATCACAATAAAGGAGCCAAGCAAACTTTGTTTGAAAAAAAAAAAAAAAAATCACTTTTTTTTAATAACTCGCTATTTAGCTATTCACACAGTTACAATTTCTAAGAAAAATACCTAAGTTCCAGTGTTATATGTGTCAGCAACACTTCTTATTTTGTGAGGATCTTTAGCAATACTTTTGCCACTCAGTGAGATGTCCTAACCTTGTGTGACTTAACTTGCATATTTAACCTGATTTCCCAAAGAGATTTCCAAGATTTCATTGTATCTATTGAATGTAAGTGGAGGAGCAAAAAGTTGCCAATTTTCAGTTTCTATATTCTAGCACATCAAGATGTTCCAAAGCAGAATCTTAAAACCAGGCCACCTATCTAGTGGCCTGAAGCTCAAGGTGGTTGAGCTCAGTGAATTCTTCATACTGACAGCTGAGCTAGAGATGCAGCAACCCAGACCAAGGAGTCTCTGCTCTCCAGCAGGGTTCAAAACATGGTTAATGGAGGACTGCAACACAGGTGCATAGAAAACCCTCCTGTACATTGCAGGCCAGATTTCCAAAGGCATAAGAAATGTTTAAAAACTGCCATTTGATTTTAGATGCTGAAACAGAAGGTGAGAGTCTCGCCCTGAGTACTTTTCCATAGTTTTAATAAGGAGTCATTCCACTCTCAGTTTAGTCCTACTGCCATCTGCTGTCACAAACACATCTGTGCCACTTGAGATGTGTGCAGAGTATTTTTCGTTGCCTCTTCTGTTGTTAGTGTAAAAGAACGCATCCAAACATTTTTTTCAGGTAATGTTGAGCAGCAATCACAAACTAATTTGTCCAGAGAAGTGTATTGGTCAATCAATGCCCTGCCACTTTCATTGCCAGAGATCAATCTGCAGATCAGTGCATGATTTCATACATAGCTTATCCCAAAAAAGGGTCATACACATGAGTATTAGCAGCATGGGGTTTGTTTGAGGGTTTTTTTTTCCCCCAAAAGTAAGTACTGCTGGCTTCTGGAAAATTTTGAAATGTTTATGATTATTAGGAAAGGATTAAGACTATGCACTGGCCACACTACTAAGGCTGAATTACTCCTAACCTTATACTTACATGACTCTGCAAAGAGGCTTACATTTTTAGATTAAAACAAACTAAAAAAAGTTAAACAAAACAAAAAGCTGCTGCACAAATCAGGTCAAACAAAAAGGTCAAAGTAAACTATTCAAATGTAGCTCCTGCCCAGTGCTTCAGTGAAGACTAGCAACTTCCCAGAGTTAAGTGAACCCAGCAACTCCTCTCAGGACCACTGCAATGCCCTCCTGCTTAAACTGGCTGAAGCTGCTGCCATCCCACACTTCTTTTTCCTTTCCACCAGCACCAGAGCTATGCAGGAAGACAACCCAGGGAGCTGACACAGATAAAGCACAAGCACATAACCAGCACTGACTGCATTAGGCAGGGGGAGAGATGGGGTCAAGACAGAGACAACTCTGGAGAACACAGTCCTGAGCTGCCATCAGTGTCTAGGACGTTTGGCTGCTGAGCCACACTCTGGGAAAGTTCCTTCTCTGAGGTGTTTTGGTTTGTGCTGCAGGTCCTCAGCTTGTTTCCCTGACACACTCAAAGCTGATTGTCACCCAAGGTTACAGGTTCCTAAAACAGCACACGTGAACCTCTACTCTCCCTTCAAGTTCTTCATTTGGCTAAGAATGCAGTGGCTAAGAGCAAAAAGAACCTTCGTCTGTCTGTTGCTCAGCCATACACCCTTTTTGGCAAAGCACACAGTAAGCTGAAAACAAGTATCATAACATTTGTTACAAGGAGCTTTAAAAACAATGCAAAGTGGAATTTGAGTGCAAAAAAATGAGGTGCTGAAATTCTGCTTCAGTGGAAGAACAATGCTGGTCTCCAAACTTCAGTCAGATATGACAAAGGCACAGGGCTTAAGCTAGCTGCACTTAAACCACAGAGGGTAAAGTGCAGGACATGGATGTTTTTTCCAGTGATGTCTTTACATGAAACCAACTGTTAACATGAAGTCTCTTTAAAGCTTCTGGGGTTTTTCTTCAATAAAGCACATTACTTATTGCTCAGCACAAGCCCAATTCGATTTAATGACGGTCACAATTTCCCTCTAACGTAAAACTGAGAGGCTCTTTCATCTATCACACCTCTTGTTTAAGGAACAAAAAGGTCATTCTCAGCCTCACACACACCAAAACTAGGCAGGAAATCTGTAGGATTTGCAGATGCTTGTAAAGTGTTTTTCTTGGGCAGACAGTCAGACTCACATGCTCTAAAAAAAAGTTAGATCTGTGGCCATTACCTACATTTTCACAAAATACAGGGCAATAGGAGGCAGCAAGCAGAGTCACCCTCTGCTCAGTGTGTCTTCCACACTCCCAACACAAAGGAATACACAACTGGCCAAAGACCAGTGAATCTTACTCTGTTTTCTAAAGTGTGAGTAAGCAAACACACCGCCCCACCCAAATCTAACAGGACCATAAAAATGCGTATTTTACACTACTGTTTTCATGCAGATGGACAGGTCACAATATATTCAAACTAGGTACATTTTCAAGCACGGTTGTGATAACTGAACATGAAAGTATCCATATATATCAGTTTGAAAGTGAAATACTTTGGATTAAAAAGTAACTGGTCTTATGTTAGGGGCTTTTTCCTGTTACATCACCCATTTAATTGTCCAAAGATACACTCCTTCTAGACAAAGTATTAAGAGCATAAGACAAAGAGCAATAGGCAAAGATTATATCCGTGGTTTACCGTTTTAATGGAACTTCTTGATTTTTCTTCCCAAACATTACTGCTCAGCTCCATTGTGCAATGAACATTTGTTTCTCTTTCATAGGATCCAAACATAAGCAACCTGAAACAGAAAAGCCTACAGTGAGAATTGTAACACTATTACATATAGCCCAGATATCATATTAAACATATCATTCTCCATTTATACACTATTATTACCAGTGTGTGCACACAGAGAAGCTCGGAACGGAACCCACAGGCACAGCCTTACAGCAAAGGAAAGGCACTGTCACCCTCTAGTGGGAGAACTCCAAAAATACCAACTACAAGGAAATTTTTCGCCAGGGATTTTTTTGTTTGGGTTGATTTTTTTCCTATTGTGTTTCCCTTTTTCTCCTTTATTTTTTTTTTAGTGAAGTGTTCAATTTGCAGATTATATTTGTTCCATACAGGAATATTTATTTAAGAAAAGCAACCATAGTGACAAGAACCTTACAGTTTAGTCCTAAACTTCACAATGTACTGCAGCTCTCCTCGGTTCATGAGGATGCTACTGTAGATTAAAGTCAGTTTACCACTGCTCATGTTTATATTTCACTGAACTGGGATCCTCAGAGCTATAATTTTTTGCAATACTCATAACAAGTGAAAGTGCTTCTTCATACATGATACACTGTTCCAAAAAGGATATAAATATAAAGCTTATCAGGCAGATATCAGTACTAGAAAAGAAAAAAAAAAACAACTATAAACTTCAGGCCATAGAACAGCAATCAAGTTGTTGACAGCTTATCTCACAGTAGCTGGAAGCAGATAAATATTTTGGAATAAAAACTTCAAACACATCTTACTCTTTCAGAAGAGGTATTAGATTTTAATTCCCCCCTAACCTGTCTATATTCATTTGACAACGAAGGTTTCTAAGCCTTCATCCAAAGTATCTGTTTTGTGATTGTGATGCATTATACAACTCCTTAGATGATACAGACAAAAGCTGTCAGAAAAACATTTAAGTTGTCTCTGTCCATCTCGACATTGTCCAATAATGTTTCTAGGTTAAATACTTACAATCAAAAAGTGCTTAAGCTTCCAGATGTGGAGATTTGTAGTAAACATGCTCTGAAAGTGAAGTAAAGCTACTGAAAGCAACTTTCACCAAGAATAAGAACTGGTAAAATTAAGCCAACCCAAGGGCAAACACCTCTGGCTACAATGGCTCTCAAGTTTGCTCTGCAGCAGGGAGAGGTAAATAAATCATTTCTATGTGTCTCTATGAAGAATTTGTGTAACTAGTTTTTAGCTGAGTACATGACTGCACGAGGGAGATGAGGGGAAAATACTTCTCGGTTGCTACCCAGCACACCTGATTGACCAAAGTGTCAGCTGTTTTTGGTTCAGAGTCAGTGGCTGCGTCCTGTAACCATCTCCAGAGGGGCAGTTTGGAGAAGGGACAGTTCACACGCTCCAGGAAAACACCACAAACAGCAGATGTCATCCTCATTTCCAGCCTGACCTTCAGCACTACTGATACGATTACTGCAAGCAGAAATCCACCCTCAGAACCAACAGATTAGGCACTTTGTCCGGACAAGACAAAGTTTGTTCAGGGTTACTTGAAGTGAATGAACTCATCCCTTCTTTGTTTATTTTTAAACCACCCCCAGCAACTTTCTGAGGTTTTCCTCTTCTGCTTTTAGCAGCTGCTGCTTTTGAGTAACACAGGTTTTCCTCAGTGTCTCACTGATATCAGACAGCTCATCAAAGTTTTTCCACAGCTGATCACTGGTTGCATATGTTTCACTTTCTGGTCACCTACATATACTCCCAGGGAATTTTCCAGGGGTACTAACTGTCCCTCTCAGATACCAGCACAGTAGCTATTCAGTTGTCTTGTACCAGACAGAATAACAAGGACAGGTGGTAGCTCAAAATAGGAATAAGCAATTTTTTAGCAGTACTGTAACATAAAAATCACAAAGAAAACAATGAGCAATATTGAGATTTCACCTTACATCAGGTTAGCAGCACTCAGCCAGAAGGAAAACAAAACCACAAATTTGCATTTACATTGGCCCAGGCAACCTGCACAACAGCTCACAATGATGGTGAAAAAGGGAAAAGTTATCACTGTCACTTTAGTGTACACTATGTTTCTTTTTTTACTACCAAAATCCTCTATGTGTCTTTCAGCTTCTGTCTTATCAATCTCTTCAGGTGCAAAGCAAACAAGAATATTCACTCACAGAGGGACTCTATGGACAGCAGTTGTAGTTGTTTAGGTGAAAAAGGATGGGAAGATCTGAGGAATGACTATAGGCTGAGATATGTCTGTTGAGACATAATTTTCAAGTGTGTGTTGAGAAATACCAAGCTGCATATAACAGTTGGATTAAGTCAGACCCAAAGCTTAGAAGACCTGACAAGTCAGCAACTGCATCCTCTCCCAACCATCTGATAAGCATCTGTGAGGGCTAAAACCAGTGAGAGGTCAGATGATGATGTCAAACTGAGCAATGTGGCTTCTCAATGCAAAGAAACACACCTCTAGTTAAATGGTGATGTTCCACAGTGTTTCGGATTCAGGGCAAACGCAGGATTTAAAAGTTACTCTCCACCCCAAGAACAACTGCACACAACTTCAGGTGGTTATTTTGGCCCTCATATGGTAAAAATGAAGGCACTAATGGACTGAAATTGGAGAGTTCCTATGAAGAGATCAGTTTCCTTGCTCCGTACAGGCAAAGAAGAAATATTCTTGGCAGCCAAGGAACACAAAGTCATTTAGTCTTCTTGGATCATTCACAGAAAACATACCACAAAGGCAGAGAGACAGGTAAGCAGCAATTTTATTACCAAAAATCATCACTGCTGTTGCCACACAACCCTCAGAAGCAAAAGAACATCCTCTGGAAATCCATGGCACTGATAAACCACATAGTACAGCAAATACAGTTCAAATGGTTGTACAATGCTTCAGAAAAAAAGAGGAGTTGATATGCTAATACAAGCAATGAAAAGAACAGGTTAAAAGAAGTTTTGCTGCAAAGCAGAGTTTAGTTCATAACAAGCAGAACTGCACATGACTAGATCAAAGCCTAAGCAGTACTTGGATGAGATCTAGCATAAACCAAGAGCCAAAAGGTCTGATTAAAAAAAAAAACCCAAACAAACCAAGAGCCCACACACCTTTTCTCCAGCTTTAAAGAGAATAATTTTCTCTTCAATGAATGGAGGAAATATGTCTATTATTTTTTCAAGACTAAGACAATAAATACTGCCTTATAAAAGTGATTTGGATTTATCTAAGCAAGACTGAGTGAAACAATTATTTCCCTTTGCTTACATAATACAGTAAGATAATTACAACATTTATACTGTCCAGGAAAGAGACTCAATTTAGTGTGCCAAAAAAAAAAGCAAACCACAACAAAACAAGCAAATAACAGGAGGAACAGATTAGCTTGTAACCAGGCAAAATTCAGAAGAAAGGCAAATGCTGTGCCCACACAAAACAGAAGAGCCTCAGAAATTAACTGCAACTTTCATTTGTTCATTTTTACTTTAAAAAAAGCACATTTCTTCATTAGAGTGAAATCACAACACCAAAGCTTCAAGTCTGTGAATCAAAATGGGCCTACAGCTATGATCACTACAAACTGAGGAAACACAGGTTTAGTCAAGAATGAGCAAAAAGTGCAGGAAACATACCTTGTACATTCAATTAATGTGACCTTTAGTCGACCTTCTGTCAACAGAAAATCCTGTATGCAGAGGTCTCGATCCTCATATTCATCAGATGGCAATACTTGAAATGGGAAAAATGGCTTGAACCTGAAAAATACAATAGAGATTTATCTTAATTCAAATGACATCCATAACACTAACACGCAGAATATCAAAAAAGGTAACAAGACCACAAGGAATCTTTAACACTCCTGAAGAGAAATACTGCCATTCCCATATAGTCATTGTCAAAAGGAACAAGTAGCACACAACATTATATATATCTAAAAATTATATCTATTATATATATTATGAATAATATAGTATATAATATGTACTGATCATATATACTATATATGTATTATATATGGACAATATATAAACAAAGATTGTCTCACAGGAATAGAATACTTGGGTACTATTTCCTAGTGCAGATAATTTTGAGAAAGTGGGAAGCTGATAAACATCACACAGTATGTTTATGACTGCAAACAGGATTTAACACGAGTCCTTTTGCAGTAAATATCTTGCCAGGTCTTAAAGTTGATCTGCATAAAGATCACAGCACTGAAAGGTAAAAATACACTATGACACTAAAACTTTAAATGACAGTGCTCTAGTTACAGGACCGATGCACCCTATTAAACATTACACTTTAATTATACAGACTGATTCTTCTCTCACTTTGTGAAAAAATTCAGCTGCTCTTTTTAATCAGTTTGCCTGAATTAAAATAGAGATACAGGTATCCTACATATTTGCCCTTGAGCTTTACTTCCCTCATCACAGCATGTGATTCACAGGGAAAGCAGCTCATGTTCAAGGTACTGAGTGGATTACACACGTTATCTCACCACATAATTCTCTCTTTGATTAGAGCATGCTGAGTTATAAATACCAATTTCATTTTTAAGTGATAGTGCTCCAGTGCTGGACACAGCCATGGTCTGAGGGAGGGAAGGAGGGGAGAGGCTGCACAGCTCCAGCCCCATCACATGCTAACACACACATGCAATCCCAACAGCAAGGGCAAGAAGAAAGATACCACAGGATCTCCAATGAAGTATTTGAAAAAGCACTAGCAGGGCATCCCTTCTTTCTGTTTTTATTTATTGCTCTCATTTCCTAGCACTGCCTTGTGCCTTGGTTTCCCCCCTCTGTCCCTGACACAACCTCCCAGCGATGATTTCTGCTGAGGAGACTTACAAACAGCAGGACATGAGCACCAGAGCCTGCAGGATGTATCTGCCATTTCATGAGAAAGAAGTCTTTCATAAGTACTGTTTGCTCAACCATCAGAGGCATCTGCTTGTCACATTCAGGGATCACAATATGTTCAGGAAACAGTCACATGGATCTGAACCGAAGAGTTTCAGAAATTCAAATAAATAATTAAGCATCCTTTAACTGTCAGCACACACTTTGGGAGGGAGCTCCACGCTCCGATTCAAGACACTTCATTTCTGGTCGAGCAACAGCCTCGTCCAGAGCCATGAGAAAGACATTTCTTTTGTTCTCTTTGTGAATAAACACAACTCAACACTCCAGCTCTTTTCCTGAAATCCAATTCAACTTCTAACTTTAATTTGGTTCCAAGTTTCTCCCTCATTAACTCCTTCAGGAAGAAAACCATTTTGAAACAGGCCAAGTAAAAATACTCAATTTTAAACACTTTATTCAATTTTTTTAAGCCTTGTGCCTGAAAAATATGAAGCTATTAAATCACACTGGCCATGGTTTAGGTTTTTGAGTATACCATAAACAACTAACTCAAAATATACCTTGTGCTTGTAGTGCTTGGTCTGGTATTTTACTCATCATCTTCCTTTACAGTTCCAGGTAATAGTAAGCATCACAAGGGTAGGGAAAATACCACCAAGACACCCTGCCCCTCACCTTTCTGCCTTTAAGCACCAGCAAGGATAACGTGTTCCTTCTAGGAGTGATTTTTACCCCCTCAAAATACAAACTCGGCTCCGATTTTGTTAGGCAGAAGAGTTAGGCAGGCACACTGGAAAATAATTCTAAGTTGAGTGAATACTACTTCTAAGTTTGAGGGGTTTTCAGTACAAATAAATTACTTTTCAATTAGTAGCAGGAAGTGATATATCCTCTGCCAAAATCTATTAAAAATTTAAAAAAGCTAGTTTTCCATGGGAACATCAAACTAACAACCACCATCCGGAGCTACTGAAACAAGATTTCTGGCAGGGAAAACAGACAAAGGAAGAGGATCCAATAAGTTACCATCAGCTCTCTGAATTTCTGCAAATGTCAGGCTTAAAAGTGTTGGTATTTACAAAGTGTTTCCCTTATATACACACCCCTAAACCAGCCTGCAAGCTGATCAACAAGGACACAAATCTCGACAAATCTGTATTCAATACCAAAAATAAGCACAGAAGTAAAAAGCAAAATATTAAGACTTCAAATATTGCAAAAGGATGCAAACATATCTACCTACACATTCAAACCAAACCCATCATCCTCAAGCAACTTCAGAACAAAGTGTTAAGTGCAGCACACAACGATGAAATGATCCTCACAACAAGCCATTTCCCTTGCTATGTTAAGACATGATACTTTGATTTCTATTTTCAAAATATGTTTTTGATACAACAATGAATTAAAGAGGAATTAATATAGATACTGTAGACAATGTGCAGAACACTTAACTGTGTACGCAGGACTTCGTGCAGCACTAGTTAAATTCTCTACAAAAAGGGGATTAAAAAGCTGTCTCAATGTCATGTTTAATTTACAATAAGCACTTATGTTCACATCCTACCACTGCGACTAATTTGCAAAATCTTCAGCAAAAAACCTAACACATCACCTGTTTCCATTGGCATTAGCAATGTACAAAGAGCTAAATATCCCACATTAAATGCATTTTTAATGTTTAAGTGCTGCTCTGAAGCTTGCCAAATTTGTACCACAGCACTTACCTCTTTAGAGCAATTTACAGAGGGTTTATACATTTCCCAAATTAAACGTTGGACAAATTACTATTTCCTGTAGATTTCAATTACATATTAGGGAACTGTTGTTGGACTTCTTAAGTACAAGATAACCCTATTTATTTGGAAAGACTTTCCTGCTTGGAGCTGGTGAACTAATCCAGACACAGACTGTGGCAGTAGGTAGGACAGTGAGACTGTTCCTATGTGTTGTAAAACCACATACAGATAATCCACACTCCTAACAGACTCAGGCACCACAGCCTCTCCAATCTTTCCTCCATGGAAGAGAAAGTCTCTGAGCTATCCCACCTTTTAAAAACGGCCCCCAATGTAAAGGGCATGCTGAGGAGGGTGTTCTCACACACTTCGTTTGGCCTGGCAGGACAGCAGTGAAGTTCTCCTTGTGGCACATTTCCCACCTCTGCAACACTTCATTTTGCTGCTTACAAGCGATCATGTTGCTAGATCGAATGTAATAGTGATGTTTGTTTCACAAAGCATTTACAGTGAGGACAACAAAACACACTTTTAATGTGAAAGCAAAGCTGTATCAAAGTACCAATGCAACTATAGCGTCTCCTCAGGCAGCAAGGTAAAATTCAGCCTCATGTCACAAATCCTTGACCTACAAAGCAGGATTACACCAACTCAATCCAGATAGGCAAAAGCCTTCTTTTCAATTCCAAACCATGAAATGATACTAAACTACTATCAGATGGAAGGTAGATGTTGTAGGAAAGAGATTTTACTGTCTTTAAACCATATTTGTTGAGCCCTTGTAAACTTCTCATCTTGTCCACAGGAACAAAGCAGGCACACCACAGCTATATGATAAAACAGACGCTTTAGACCTAAAACTCTGCTTGGATATGGTATGCTACTAAAAAAATAATCTTTTAAAATGACTTCTATTCAATGCTTGTAGTGTGTTGTCAACTTATTTTTAAATTACTGGAGTCCCTCCACAAACTTATCACATTTGTACAGAAGTCTGAAATTCAGATAGCATATTGTTAAGAAAACATAGTTAAAATAAAACATTTCACCTCAATATGAAGAGGAATACCCATCAATCAAGCTTCATGTGAAATTTTAGCAAGAGGAAAAAACTCTATAAAAATAATATTTAAAGGAAGCTGTGGAGTAGCATTTCTCAACAATTATCACATGACACAAACAGCAATAAAAGGTCATTTCACATGAAGACTTAGGTCAGATGATTATACTGAAAGATAATTAAGATAAAGTTGCTCAATTAATTCATAGGATTAAAGGTATGTACTAAAATAGCATAGTACTGAGCTCTTGCATATACAAAGCACAGCAAAGATGTCTCCAGACCCTGCACAGTGTCTCCTTCAGATGAAGCACTTGCACACTCCATTCATGCCACACTTGAGAGTCACTTCACTGCCTCATTTGCTCTTACCATGACCACCTCAAACTTGAGATCAAAAGTGTATCCAAAAATAACCCCCAACAAATCAAGTTGGTTCCCTTCATTTGAGTGCCTGCAGACTCTGAATAACACTATTTTCCCCCTCCACCTGCCAGTTCAAGGGGGAAGAACTCACCTACCTGGAACAAGTCTGTAATTTTGTTGTTTAGTTTTTAAAATATTTGACCTATATTCCCATTAACTTGTATTCACTATTCTGTGATGATTGTCCTGTGGTCCTTTAGCCAATTTTTAACAGCAAAGATACTAGAGCAAACTATTACCTAAATTAAGTGCTCCCATCAGCACCTACTTAATAACTGTTTTTAGTTGCATGAGGAAATCTGTTGAGAACTGAGAAAAAAATATCAATCTGGTATGATAACCATATGCTTTTGTTTCTGTTCATTGCATCAGTTAAGAATATTCAAAATCACAGCAAAAAAAACCTCAACAACACATTGTTAAGAGCTACACAGAGACAGGAACAAAATTCAGAAGCTCTTGGTACACCATCTCCAAGATTCTCAGGTTCACTTCTAAGTGCAGGAGGAAGGGAGGATTTTGTACAACTTTTGCTAGGAAGTGAGAACACTTCTAGAATAAGTTCTGGGGAAAGCTTTAAATCATTCTCTGGTTTTATAAAGCAAGTTTGATATCCAAAACTGTGTTCTAAAAATATCTGCTTAAAACCACATTAATCACTTGTATGATATAAATTCAGCACTACTCTATTGACATATATTAAACATCAGACTTATGAATTTGTTAACTAAGTTACATTAACTGAACATCCGACTTTTAATAAAAAGCAAAAAGAGACTCTGCAGCTCAGCAGAGGCCCCTGACTAAAAATGCAAATATCTTCAGCACATGAGGCTACTTCATCTGCACTGCAAGTCTTAGAATTTTGCTTACCATTCTAAGTAAAAACTAAATCTCAAGTCAGACTGTGTTTAGTAGAGCAGTCATTCAGTTTTATAGGTGCTACTGTACGTGAACATTCCAATATCTAAAATACTGTTGAAAGATTAACAGCTGAATTTATTTTGTTTGAGGCGTAATCAAAAGGTTCAAGGTCAGAACAGACAAAAGTAATTTTCAGATTGCTTTTTTCACCTGATTCATGGAAACACAAATCAAGCATTGTGAAGTGTGTAAGTTTCAAAGAGTGATTGACACCAGCTATTTTAAGACATAGTTACATTGTGTATAATTCAAGGTTAAGTTTAATTCGACAAAAATTCTAAAATATTACAATCCACTCCAAGAAAGGCATGATCACTTTAAGATTTTAAAAGTACTTATCAGCTAACACTTAACACTTGTTAGGTATTACAACATAAACAGCTTAGATCACTTTTCACACTGGAGATATAAAAATGGAACTAATCCTTATTTTTCAAAACAAAATTGTATTACTTAACAATTTTTTTAAAGATTTTGCAAAAGTCATTCTCAAACTTCCACTAATTTCACAAGGAACATTCTGCTAATTTCACAAGGAGAAAAGCTGCAGAACTACCAGGATCCATGCTCAGGGGCCTTAAATAGTTCAAGTGATACTCTTATTCAGTATAGAAATCTACTAAATTTCAGCTTTACTCACACCCATGAAGATCAGGCTTACAAATAACCTGAAAAACATTGCAATAAGACACTGTTTATTTTCTAGGGAATTTTATGGCAAGCTGGAAGTCAGACCTAGTACTCCACACCCCCTCTGTTAGAGGATATTCTGCCACAGGCATGTGGGAGGCTCATACACAGGTTCTCAATATATGAACAGTCACTTTTTTTAAAAGCCAGGACCCCAAAAGAAAAAAACCCCAAAGATTTTATTATTCACTTTTTTCTTTAAAGAAGTTCAACACATCTCCAGATTCTTATACTACACTGTTCTTTCTTACAAAGTCTTCTCAGTAACTTTGAGGCACATCTTGAATCAGACATTCAAGACCAACACTTTTAAAACTTCAAGACCCATTCTAGAAGAACAAATAAAAGCACAAATGCAAACAGTCAAGTAGCTCCTTCCAAAAAGGTGGTAGATTTGTTCCTGCTTATGACAGAAGACATTGCAAACATGACAAAGAGTCTCGAACATGCAGATTTACTGCCTGTACTGAAATAGCCACAGGTAAAATCTAAATCTTGATTCAGGCTTACCAAAACCCCTTTCTTATCAGCACAAACAAGATGGATTTGACCACACACAGCCTTTTTCGCATTTCAAGAACACTCGCTTCCCAAATTCTAAATTTCATAAACACTGAAACAGCTTTGTTAACAAAGTGCAGTCCATGTCTGTTTGTTCTGTTTTCAGGTGATGATTTTGCTTTAGTTTTGTTTTGAGCTAAAGCCAACTGTTGATTCAAATTAAAAAAGAACAACACCCTGCTATATTTCAGCTTCAGACAGGATGAAGACAAAATTTCCCTAACCAGAAAGCCCAAATTGCTGTGGCTCTGCTCCAAATGGGGCAGAAAACAGAGAATATGCTCTTCTTGTAGAGCTGGAGGTGTGGTTCAGCAAGCAGCTTTTAGGCATTCAAAGAGAACAGCTGCAGGGGGAAAAAAAAAACAAAAAAAAACCAAAAAATAAGCAAATAAACACAAACCATCCCAAAACTCTCCTTCTGGCCAGCTGAATTAGAGTGGTCAGTACCTGATGCTAGCAAAACACTTGCTTTATCTCACCTCAGCTGTATATTCCCCTGTAAAGAGGTCTCAAGTCTCCCTACACACATCATCTCTGCAACCCCGGCCAGAGGAAAAAATGATGTTCTAATAAAGTCTAAGCTCTGTACATGCCCTGTAAAATGTACAAGCATTTTATTCCTCTGCTCTAAACCCCAACCTATGTCCATATGAAAAGAGATGACATCTCCTGGACAGAAAACAACTGTCTCACTGCTGAAAACAGCCTGACAGCTGCATACCAAAAGTGAAAAAATACTTGTATCTGTCCTGAGTTCTAGGCAAGATAGCTTTCTAAGGTTCATCCTCACTCCCCAGTAGTAGCACCAGTTTCAAAGCTGAGATGACTGACAGCTCACCTTGAAGTTGTAAGCAGCAGTCACTAAAGACCTGATTTTCAAGAGCTCAGCTCTTAGGCTGCAGTGATGGGGAGGGCTCTGATGGGGACCAGAGGACACACCATAGCCACGTAGTTGGCAACAGCTCACCAAGCAAAGATGACACTGTTGGTGAGTCACAACATTTTATTAATGGGTCTGTACTGTAAACAGGATCCAATAACACAAGTTCAGTCTAGGCATGACCTGTGGCACCACTGCTGACAACCAAATACAGGAAGGATTCCTGCACTTCCCAAATCCTGGGAAGTTGCAGTTGGGACTTGTGATTACATTTGAAAGAAGCAGCTGTTCAAATGACTATAATCTTTTCCCACCAACCCCACCATATATTTGGATACTTTCTCTAATTTGCCCTTTTTTCACAGGAAAAGAGAGAAAAAAAAGGAAAAAAATCCTGAGTTTCTGTAGTATTGTTTTAGAACAATACCCCGACTAACACTGCTGTTCCCACCCCACCTCGCCTTGTAATCCACTGGGCTCTTTGCATGAAGACACTAAAATTGGTTTTGTTTCTTCTAACATATTGCATCAAGTTTTGTTAGCAAGTAGGCTAACAAAAACTTTTTCTTACAAAAACCCCAACCAACTGGTGAAGTTTTCAGAGTTGCACTGCACCATATGCCCTGTTTAATTACTTAGGAACTATTCATCAAGCTGGATCACTCAGAGGTGATTCAAACACCACCATGAAGCCTTTTGCCATTGATCTTTCATTTCTACTCTTATTTCAGCTTAGGCAAACAGGAATAAAGATTTAAGTCATTTACTACACACGTGACGCTCATGAAAGTCCATTTTAGTTCATGCTACACAACAGTTTGCATTTAAGATAGGATGTATGAACTACATTTGACAGGATATTTTCCATGGGTTTTAGAATAATTTTACACATGTGTTATTAGTTACTGTATTAAAATCTTCATTTCAGTGACACTGGCACATAATCCTGTACTTAATGCCATTACAAAAGCAGATCATAATATCTGTACACATTTCCTTCTGAATGGGCATTTTTCATAATTATGTTGCCATTGAAACTGATGCAGGAAAATATACTAAGCATTAGCTTTAAGTCTCAGTTAAGAGACAGAAACAAAGTATCTAAGCATTACAATTTCCACTGGATAACCACAGACAATTTTAAAATATTGGACAGAAAATCAAAGATCATTTTGTGAATTTACATCTCAAATTGTCCCTCTAAGTTTTTCCACTTACAGCAACACAAAATTGCTTAAAAATTAATTCCCCAATGATTATCCTAATTTAATTTTATGCTACTCATATCTGGGAACTAATTACTGTCTGGATGTGTAACAGTCTGATTAACTGTATCATCAGCTGATCTCTGTAACACACTCTTTATTGCAGAGCTTTATGACATCTGGTAAGTGTTCAAAAATGTGTGAACTGTATTGCTGCAGTAGAATTCCTGTGTTTTTCATTCCATGAAACAGCTTTAGTGGGAGGGCTGG
>NW_008652186.1:6333-10279 GCF_000695815.1 Acanthisitta chloris | reverse complement strand
GAATGGTACAGCACAGCAGTTCAGCTGAACTGCAGCAAGCTGAGCAGCAGAACTAAGATGCTACAAAGGTAAGTTGTTCCCATACAGTTTTAAGGCTAAAATGAATTACAGTTGCTAGTGGGGAAAAAAAAAAATATATATATATATAAGTAGCTCTCTGGAGCCCAACTCAGGGTTGAAAATAATTTCTGCCTGTTTCTTACCTCACAAAAATCAAGGTATTTCCTCTCTCTTTTCTCCTCTGCTCTGCCCAGCATCTCCTTGGCAGTTTGCGTAGCTGTATATGGCCACAGACAGGTCTAAAATGCTGCCAGACACCACCGGGGTCCTGCAGCAAAGAGAGCTGCACTCTCCAGGCCTGAGAGGACTTACTAACCCAGACAGGGCTCCACAAGAGTAAAAGTCCTTCCAGCAGCAAGAGTACTTAGGGAAGCAAATGCACCCAAATGACTCTGGGCAGGTGTGATGCAGGAGTCTGAGCCACCAAACCCAACAGAGCATATACCCAACTTGCTGGATAGAGCAGTCCATGAGAACTTCCACTGCACCACACACACACAGCCACTGCTGCCTTGGCACTTCAACTGTACTGCAGAAACTCATTTGCAACAGAAACCTCTCTGTCAAATCAAGTCTTCACTGCAGATTTTTTACATTACTTTACTAGATGCTCTGGCTGTGATCATGGAACATCTTGGAGGTATGAATTCTATTGGCTTGTGAAACAATTGCCATTTGTTACAACAGAAAAAGCTTCCAAAACTGGTAAGGAACCTACTCATGTCTCTCAACTGATACAAGCACCATTCGAGCAGTAAGTTCTTTATTGACAGCAGCAGAAACTACACAAATAAATCATTTAGAAATTCTGTATTCCGCTTACAATGTCACAATTAATCTCACAAGTGTTTATAAAACAATGACTCTCAGACTCCCTTCACACAAACTCATTTCCAAAATGAGAATTTATCCCCTGTTATGAACAAGCCTTCTTCAACCCTCAAATGTCAAAACATTTTCCACAGAGCTTTTTTAAATTATGTAAAATACTGATATTCACACATCATGCAAAATAGACCCTTCTTGAAAAGTCAATTGTTCCCAGCTAACATTTACAATTGGACTGTGGCTTTCTTCTGGACAAAAGCACAGTTTGAAACCATGTTTTCATAGTTCCACAATCAATGGATTTTTAGCAGACTGGAGTGGCACAAATTACCTATTAATATTAATGGCAGGAGAGGTTGGGACTAAACAATCTTCAAGGTCCATTCCAACCCCTTACTGTTCTATGATTCTATGATTATCTACCTATGTGGGTTGCTAACTTCTCTCCATACTCATTTTAGACAAAGCTTATTAATCTTAGCAGAACTTTTTAAAGTCTTTTACTGTACCCTAAAGAAAAATAATACCAAGAATAACTGAATGTTGAAATAGTTTTAATTCAAACAAGTGTGAACGTGAGCTGTAAACATAGGAACATATTCTATGATTCTATGATTATCTACCTATGTGGGTTGCTAACTTCTCTCCATACTCATTTTAGACAAAGCTTATTAATCTTAGCAGAACTTTTTAAAGTCTTTTACTGTACCCTAAAGAAAAATAATACCAAGAATAACTGAATGTTGAAATAGTTTTAATTCAAACAAGTGTGAACGTGAGCTGTAAACATAGGAACATATCGGGTGAGGCAATCTCTTTTTTTTTGCAGAATAAGCAGTTTCCCATGGAAACCAGAAACATGAAAGGACTAGCTCCAATAGTGAAACCAGCAGTCTGAGACCAAGCTTCACCAGCACTAGAGCACTACACTGTGCTACCACACTGATCACTGAAACCTCCTGTCCCTAGGCTGCTTAGTCGAGAGCTTTCTGATCAATCATTTGCCAGTAAAAAGATGGGCTATTTCAGGTGTTTATATATAGAAACTAGGTTCTACAAAAGACCCATACATTTTTGCACTCTGAGACGTGTTAGGTACACATTTTTACAGGTAAATTCTGTGTCTCTGTTCCTTGAAGTAATCTCCCTCAAGGCATATCCAGTGTTCAGTTGTGTGGCAAGTGGGGAACATTAGTCACACTATGTATCCAGTCTAAAAATCATAACAGTCTGTAGTGGTGATTCAGAATAGCCCAACTCCAGTGCCTGAACACACACACACACACCTACTCCAACAGAGAGGCTCAGAACCAAACTCAGACATTTTTCAGATGCCTCCAGTTCAGCTAATGTGATTCACTCCTACATGCCCTATGTTTACTTTGAATTAAGTTGCTTTTCAAAAAATAGTAAGTACTACTGCTTATTTCATATTTTATTTACAAGAATTGAAAGCAACACAAATTATGACAACTGAATAAAAAGAAACATTTGCTCTCACTGAGCAGCAGGATCAGCTTAAACACTTGAGATCAGACTCAAGCTGAACAGAAATGTGGTCTCAATGCCTGTGCATGCAAAACACCAGCAAGTACCAAATAAACCTTATCAGATTTTTGAGAGTCTTTATTCACCACAGATATGAAAGAAGTTCACTGCAGGACTAAAAGATCAAGTAATTTTTAAATACAGGATAGCAAAGGTGTTAAATGAGGTAATTTTCTTTTCATGGTTTTTGTACAAAGAGTCTTTCATATAATGTTTCAAGTAAGAAAAATTGAAGGTCTTATTTTTCTGACAGACCAATTAAACTTCATGGTAATCAGATTGTTATCTGCAGCAAATGCAGATAATAATCACCAAAACTTACACTTTTATGTCTTCATTCATCTCTCCCTCCAACAGAGACTTCTTTTTTGTCCCCAACTACACCTCTGCTCTCCCAGTTTTTTCACTAATCCATCTCAAGTCAGGGCTCTATTAGTTAGTTCTTCAGCCTTCAGGCAAGAAAAGAGAATGTAAGATTTGTTGACTAACCATAGGAAAAGGCTCACTCTGAACCTGAACAGAATTCCACCTGTACACTGAGAAATGTCCCATATGTAGCTGGTCCCTCATTAAATCTGACTTCATAATGAGCCAGTTCCAAACTGGCATTCTTTCAGAACTAAATCTTGCCAGTGTGAAAGCTCATCAAGTGCTGGAACTGGGGGAAGGTGACTAAAAACATTTCAAAACCCCCAGAACCAAAAGGTTTTGAACTCGACAGCTACGTAAGTTTTACAAACATACTTTGTACCATACAATTTCTTATAATCTGAAGAAACATGTATTTAGTGACCCTCCAGAAACAATGTACAACTGAGGTGGAGCACTCTCAAAGTAAAACCAGCATAAAGGTCTGCACTACAAAAAGCTTCCCTCCACACACGCAGCATCCCTGAAAAAGTGAAAGCATCTGATGGTCTGAGGTTTGGTTTTGTTTGCTGTGTGTCAGGTTGCCTACAGACCCATTTATCTAACTCGTGTATGCATAAGAAAAGCTGCTTGTCCCTGCACTACAAAGATAATCTTCCAAGCATGAAACTACTGTCTGCAGACAGATCTGATTCCAATTATCACCACTGTGCCATTAGCAGAACAAGTCCTTGTGCTGGCATCATTCAGGGCATTACTTCTCTGAAGTCTGAAAATCACAGTGCTGCTTTACCATCAGTTTTTGCAGAGCAGAAAAGGACTCAGATCCTGAGGGCTTTCTGAATCCTTCTATACACTACAAGATTCTTGTGCCTAGAATAGGCATGGCATTAAAAAATATGGAAAAAAGACCCCTTCTTTCCTTTCAGCCTTGTGCTGGCATCATTCAGGGCATTACTTCTCTGAAGTCTGAAAATCACAGTGCTGCTTTACCATCAGTTTTTGCAGAGCAGAAAAGGACTCAGATCCTGAGGGCTTTCTGAATCCTTCTATACACTACAAGATTCTTGTGCCTAGAATAGGCATGGCATTAAAAAATATGGAAAAAAGACCCCTTCTTTCCTTTCAGCTAGGAATGAGA
>NW_008652186.1:0-6314 GCF_000695815.1 Acanthisitta chloris | reverse complement strand
TGCCTTACAGATTTAACTAATAAGAGAGAATCATATCACAGCTACAGTAGAAATGCACTCAGGAAAAAACCTCTCCCTTTGCAGCAGCTGTAGAGAAAACTTCAGAAATCAGCAGCCAGTAAGAGACTTAAGACATGCTCACAATCCCAAAGTCCACAATTATTTCTGGTACTTCTGCATATAACCTCATCACATGAATAATACATACTATTTTTATTCAATACTTTTTCCGATACCTCTGTTATCATATTATGAAGTAATTTCTATTTATAAAACACTTTTCAAATCAATAGCTATTTATATTACTTCTTAGCTTAAGTTTTGCCAAAAATAAGAAACTGCTATGTAACTCTCAAACTGCATTCTATAATGGTAAATTAAACTAGGCTTGTCTAATTGTTCTTCCCAGTGAAATTCAATATTAGCCCCAGCTTCCAAATAAAGCATCAAACTATTTAACATGACTAATTATATTGCAAGTGGTCAGTTCCAAGGGTAATTCATGTTGGAAGGGACCAGAGGAGGTCATGTAAATACCCAATATGGAAATGTTTGAAGCAATCCTTTGTGAGATTACTTCTAAAGAAAAGAAAGTCACTCATTCTGTGGCAGCATGCATTGAGCATAGTTTCTCAAAACAGGTTAGTATCAATGCAAAACATCAGCTTTTTTTAATGTAACAAACTGAGAAACAAAGTGTTCTTAAAATATAGAGACCTCACTGCTTAGACAATACCTGATCTGCCCAGAATCCAAATGAATGAACTTGCAAGATGTCAAATATCAGAAAAAAACCCCAAACCAGCACCTGTCAGATTTTTTTACATCATTGCTTAAGATATATCAGAAAGTTAAATTTTGGTGGGAGACCAGACTTCAAGTACTTCTTCCTTGCCCTTTACATACACACACACAGGGCTTTGCAACTTCATTGCGGCAAAGTGTATTTTTATCATCTAGAAAGAGCCCAACACCCAAAAATCTCCAAAAGTACATCAGGACCTGTTCAAAACAGCAAACCTACACCAAGCAGTTAAGAACAGGCTAGGCAATGCAGCACAATCAGTGTACCTAAATACCTGATGTGGCAAGGGGATATCAGGTTGCCACCATAAGCAGCTTAATAAAAAGTTAATGAGCAAGGTACAGCTCATTAAGAGAGCTAACACAGATGAACTCATGACTACTGCAACAGCACCATCAAGCAAGGAGACAGACACCTGAAATAGTCCTTATTATGTGTCTCTAAACACTGAGCATGCTATGGCAATGCTAGGAACTGAAGCTTAGTGTTAACCACTTCATGCTAGAATTAAAAGGACATGATCTAGAAAGCTAAAACCAGAACAATGCCTACAGTATTAACAAAGAGTTTGAGTGTATAAAATGAAGAACCAAAGGCTGGATTCAGGCCACTAGTTAAACTCCACTTTGTGCTGATAGCATTCACGGTCCTGCTCTAGTGAAAAACCTCTATGAAAAATAAATTGAGAGTCTAGTCAAGACTGCAACACTGACTGAACAGTTCCTTAGAGTGCCAGCACTAGAGATTTGGGGACAGCAAGACACAGTTGGTAGATCAGTGGCCACTGCAGAACACCAATAGTTGACATCACAACAAGGGAAGTCAAGGCTTTCCATGCTCATTCTCAAGCTCCTACCCACTGGTCAACTTGTCTTAGGACTAAAAATGTATCATTTAAATAGTCAAGTCAAAAGAGTTATGGAGTATGTAGAGCCAAATAAATGATACTTACAATTATTCATTAGGGTTATTTATACAAAAGAAATAATATTGACTCAGTTCTCTCATTTCTCAGAAGTGCAGCAAAACTTACTTATATTGGAGAAGAAAAAAGATCATGTCATATCTGCCCCACATCTGAACAAGATGCTGCTGTGATTACCACAGTGTTTTCAGAAAAGCTGTTTGCATTTCTACTACAAAGTAACAGATACATTAAAATTAGTTAACTGTAAAACAGTAGTAACTGTTGCTACGATCAACTGAATTGCACAAATCCTTTACCAATGATGACAAAACAAGCCAACCCAGCATACCATTCACTTGATTTTACCAGCAGTCTTACATCCAGGGATTTACTCAAATTTTACTATACAGAGCAGTAGCTCCCACTCAATGGCAGAGTAGTTTCAAAATAGGGAGTTCTGCCAGACACAAACACAGTTATTAAAGAGCCAGAGAAAAGTGATTACATGCTATTAGAATAAAACACAAATTACTATTTATTTGTTTGGACAAAGTGCATCCCTTCTTTTTCAATTAGTAGACAATTGCTGTTATGGAGAAAAATGTGCATAAAATGCTAGTCAAACTTTAAAATGCACTTACTAGGTTGCATTGAGTTCTGCCAGACACAAACACAGTTATTAAAGAGCCAGAGAAAAGTGATTACATGCTATTAGAATAAAACACAAATTACTATTTATTTGTTTGGACAAAGTGCATCCCTTCTTTTTCAATTAGTAGACAATTGCTGTTATGGAGAAAAATGTGCATAAAATGCTAGTCAAACTTTAAAATGCACTTACTAGGTTGCATTCCTTTCCCTATAGACACAATGCAAAATGCCGTTTTCTACTTTCAGCTACAGTTATGCACATCACACAGTCAGAACTAGCAATGGATGTTACAAAACATGATCTTAATAATCACTGCTCTGCTGTATAAATTTTGCATGTAACTGCAAAGAATACAAAGTACATGTGTAGTCATTTGCCTGTAGAAACAGACAGCATATATGTGAAGATATATTTTTAATGCAGTATTTTATAACTAATAGAGGAGGGGGAACTGCTACAAACTGAGTTACAGGATATTAAAAAACAACTGTTGGCAAAAGTTCTCTTATGCCATTCACTACCAAGTAAAAACTTATAGAAGTTGTCATTTTCTTTATATTTTATATTAGTCATTTTTATTTTCAATGCTAATTAACATCTTGAAACATTATGAAACTCCTTTGTGGACTTCACTCTGACAGCCAACAGGGTAGCAAAGTGCCTCTTTTAACCAGCTGAAAAAAAGAGAACTCACACTCCAAGTGCTTTTGTTTACAAGGGTGTAATTACTGCTATCCAAAAATCTATTTACAAAGTTACTCGAGCAAGAGTAGGGAGACATCAGAAGAGTCTTGAACTATACATGGAAGCAAATACTGACTATACATTATATGGCATATATGGCATATAGGCCATAGAAAAAAAACAGGGAGAGGATAATCACATTCCTTGCAGATGAGAAACTGTTAAGCTTTGAGCAAGGTAACGGGGTTATTACGGGGTTGTGAAACTCCTGAGTTTTTCCTAGATATTCTTTGATAAGGAATATATTAAGATACCATAATCCCAACCCAATGTTTACTCACAAATTCCATGAAAACCATCAAGTTTTACATCTTATCAGCAGGGCACTTATTTTCCAAATCAATTCTCAATGATATCTAAACTATAACGTCTCAATGGCTCTGCCACCACATAAGATTTCATCGTTACTAATCAGCAGTCAGCAAGTTTTGCTATCTAGGGATTCACCTGCCTAACCTCATCTGGACACACTGGGGAGGTTTAGATTGTGTTCCACAAAACCTTGAGCAACTGCAAACAGTTAAAGGTTCCCAACTGAAACTTTAAAGGCCACATTCTGGACAGTTAAGACACCAATGACCTGACCTGCCTTCCTTAAGACAATCTCATTAATGAGCATTAAGCTCAGTGTCCTGCCAACCCCTCACAGCACAGTGGGTCAGAATGACTTGTTCAGAACAAGGCATAAAATGTAAAGGTCAAAAGCACCACACACAGGGTTGGACACTGTTTCACTGAACATCTGCCACTCTGTGCTACCAGCCTACTAGCTAGTGTGAAAACCAGCTATGATACTGCATCTTCCTCTGGAGCACTCAAATTCCCAGCTTCTTTAACTAATGAGCACATTTTAAATTGACAGTTAATTCTTCTGTTTTACAGTAATTTATGCTTTACGTATTGTTCTCAGTGTCAGCTACCTTCTGTCCTCACACTTCTACTCATTTCTGTCTCAGGTTCTACACTCTGCGTCTTTCCTTATTTTCCCTTCCAGTTCCCTTCACATGTCAGTGCCACTTAACATGCCTCAGCCACTCTTTCTGGTCCAGAAAGTTTGAGAAACTCGTGGAAAATTGACTACACCTCAGTTAAGTGATGAGAGCCTCTCAGAGGAGAAATGAAGATGTCTGTCTTCACCTGCTGAAGGGGAGGAGCACATCATCACTGGTTCCACAGGAACCCTAAAAACTTGTGTAGGGAGTGTAAAGTTCATGTGCTGTACTTGCTCTTTCTAGGTATGCTGAGTGCTGACTCTGCACCACGAGTGTGCTATCCAGGCCTCTTCTTCAGGCTCTTCTCCACACTTAACAGCTTCAGTCTCCTCCCAAAACAGTAAGAGAACTGAAGCAAACTTGCTCCTGGCAGCTTCCCTGCTGCCTATGGGATTGCTCTCCTCTGCAGAGCAATTCATACCTCAAAATTTGAAGGGACCATCGCATCACTCAAAGAAACTACGTATTGTCCTGTCAGGGCTTTCCAAGTCTTGGATATTTTACAAATCCACATTCATGAGAACTCTTATAAATTCAATTGCAGGAGAACCAGCTGAAAAGACTAAGAATTACATCACTACAAATTACACTTCAAAATTCAAACAGGCATTTTCAGTTACTCATCTCTTATGAATTTCAGAGAAAAGGCTTATTGCAGAAGAATGTGGTAAACAACACAAAAATCCTTACCCAACACACAATACATGCTACAATGAATAAACAACAAAGAAAGGAAACAAGGTACCCTAAGAGTGGTAAGACACAACAGTAACATAGTACTGTGGGAAGACATTCAGTATCTTTTAATCAGAAACAAAGATGGAATCAAAGATGACACTTCTGCTACAGAAGAATCACTGAACACTTCACTATATTCACTACACACTGCAGTCTGTGCTGCAGCATGTGCATTTTTTACAGAAAACTTACTGCCATACAAAAACAGACCAAAAAAACCCGCAAACCCCCAGAGGCTCCCCGAAGTTTTACTTACCACAATAGTAGCAATATTTCTCTTATCAACTTTTACACTTCCCCAAAGTTAATGAGGAAATCAAGCAGACCAGAAAGGAAGCAGAGAGCATATATCATGGGGTCTCAAAAATATTCCTTAGAGAGTTAAGTTTACCCTTTCTCACATTAAGCAACAACCACCTCACCTCTGTGGGTCAGCATAAGCCACAAGTCTGGCCCAGGCGGCTCAGCAGTGGCAAAAGCTTGGGAGGACATCCCAAACCCACACACTCCCCACAGAGCCATCCTGTACCTCTTCCAAAGAGCACTATCAAGGTCCTGTTGCTGGACACATGATACGGAACCCAAAATTTCGGATACCTACAAATTCTGCCATTTAGGTACACACAGCTCAAGGTGTGTCACACCATCAGTGTCCAATGGCTTCTTCACCTGTTATAAATGGAAAATGATCCTTTCTTCCTTCATGGAAAGCTTTGGACAGCAGACAGGCAATGTACAAGCATCCCTACTGCTGAAGTGCTAACAGAAACCTCTTCTTAACCATTAAAAGAGCAACTGCAATGCACAGCACGCAAAGCCAAACTGAGGGCAGGGGACACCTTACCTGATTTTATAATTGGGCAACGTGTGCTTGCGCTTAATAACTTTCTTGAACTGGTTCACTATGATGGAGGTGAGCTGAGGCATGGGCCTCCCTTCGAACTGAGACTTCACCTCAAAGAGTATCACAGGGTCATCCATGAAAGAGAAGGACCAGTGCGTGAAGGGCAGGCGTGTGAAGACCAGCTTCAGCTTCCCCATCACCCGCGAGATCTTGACGAAGAGGTAGGCTGACTTGCCAAACACCAGGTCGGCATCGATTGCCAGGTGGAAGCCACCGTTGTACTCCAGGTCCACCTCAAAGCCCAGCTCCTCGGGGCAGCCCTCCTCGTTGCAGACCACCGGCCGAATGAGCTTGACGGATTTGAAGACAGGCAGGACATTGCCGAGAGACACGTCCCTGAGGCTGAGCCCCTCCAGCACCTTCCCTGTCATCTTGGCCTGGAGCAGCTCCTCGAACTCCACCTTGATCTTCTTGATGACCCAGTTCCTGACCAGGGCAGTGTCCCTGAGCTCCCTGAAGAGGAAGAGGAAGATGGCATTGAGGAAGTGGCACGTCTCCTCGCGGGAGGAGGGGGCTGGCGGCGGCTCCGGCTGTTGCTGCTGCGGCTGCTGCTTGCTGCCGGGCTCCGGGCC
>NW_008652185.1:8104-21665 GCF_000695815.1 Acanthisitta chloris | reverse complement strand
GGAACAGGTCAAGCTCTGTGTAGGTGGTGGTGGCAGCTGCTCCCCCTCAGCAGATAATTTCTGGTCTGCACTCAATTGGCCTCGGTGACCACCTGGCCCTGATCTGAGCCCCGAGGTGATGTTGTTCAATCGCGTGCCCTTGCTGTATGCATCGAGCTGATGCCAAAGGTCCTGGCTCTGCCCGCAGGTCCAGTCCAGGTGTGAGCTGACCCCGAAGGGGCCCTGGGCACAAGGACAGGACAGAAAGACAGCGAGAAGTGTGTCCCACTGCCCTGGGCTGGGAGCGTTAAGACCCTGATGCCAAAGGTCCTGGCTCTGCCTAAAGCGCAGGTCCAGGTGTGAGCTGACCCCGAAGGGGCCCTGGGCACAAGGACAGGACAGAAAGACAGCGAGAAGTGTGTCCCACTGCCCTGGGCTGGGAGCGTTAAGACCACACTGGGTCCACATGTGGTGACTGCCTACCTCTCTTTCTTCTCTCTTTCTGCCTCTCATCTATTTTTTTCTCTTTCTCTCCTCTTTTCTCCTTTGAAATACATTAAGCTCCAAGCCACACTGAGCAGTGTCCCCTTAATGACTCGCTAAGTGCAGTGATCAGTGCCGGGCTAAGGCTTTGTTCCCTCAAGGTATGCTGAGTTAAAGTTAGCAGGGAATGTCTGAATGCTGGGAAGTTTACTGATTTTCCTTTTGCCACGTGTCTTATTCCACACGGTGACCCGAAGTTCTTAAGTCAAAATTATTTCTTTTGGAACCTCCTGAGAATTTAGTTTCTACTCCCAGCACTGCAGGTGCTGAGTTGCAGTATCAAAAGTTTTAATTTATTTTAAAACCCTTTTCAAAATTTCCTTATTTTCCTAATTGTCCAGCCTAAACTTCAGCACAGCAGGGGCAATATCAGTTTGGTAATCAGTTGGAGGTTGTATTAAAGGGTCCAGAGCCTGCAGAAGAGAAACTTTGTGGAAATCTTTACCTAAAATTAATGAAATGTCTCACTTGACTTTTTAGACTTATGTATGTAAATGTATAAATGTCCAACTGCACTTACTCTTGAAGGATCATTGTCATATTTCCATATTGTCTCTTCACTTATAACACAGTTGCTATGTTAAAAGTCTCTCTTGAATCAATAGTTCTATTTTGGTCAATCTTTTCAGATATACTTGAAATAAGCATCCACTTCTCATGGTGTTCTGTTACAACCTCAGTACCAGTATCCTTTTCCTCCAGTACATCACTAATGATTTAAACAACCCAATCAAACAATGCTGGGACACTTAATATAATTGAAGATAGGAATCAAGTAACAGGTGAGGTTTCTTATAAAAGAATTTATATTGCCTCTTATTATTTGAAAGCTCTCCATGACTGCTATCTGATCACCTCTTCGACAGCAACAATAGGAACAGCATTTCAAGCAGTAATTTTGTCTTCCATTTATGCAACATAAGCATAACAACAGATCCTTTGCCCTATGTGGTAGCAGTTCATTTTAGTTCATGCAATTTAGTAATATCCAGATACTAAAAATAATGCGGGTTTCTATAAAGTTATGGTATGGTTATAATTAGTGTAAGAATCCTGCTGTCCTTGTAAAGAGCACTAGACTTAAAGACCAAGCACACCTTCAGCTGCAGTCCAAGCCATTCTCTATTGTCCAGGTAGAATAACCTGAGAATTTGGCTGCATCATTCTTACAAAGAAGTCTCATGGAATGCATTATAATTATTCTTGATTTAACATAATGCCTCACATGACAAACAGGATCAAGACCCTATGATGCTGGCTCTCAAGAAACAGCATTTTCTTAATGAGTATCTAATGCCAAGTTAGAAAATGCATTCTCATAATATAAACTTCTCCTTCTTCTCAATATTTCAATAACCGATTCTCCTCTTTCCCAAAGCCTACTGAAATGATGGCAAGGTTGCATACTTTGTCATGTGTATTTCAGCACACCCACAAAAAAAATAAAAAAAAATGAGCTGAACACATGACATCTTCACTGAACGTAAAGCAGAAAAAATGAAACTGTGTGTCTTTATTAAGAGATGAGTGTTGGATGGCTGTTGACCCAGCAGATTTCATAAAAATGTGAGGAAAAACTCAGAAACAAAGATTCTAAATATTCTGCTGGTTTGTGTGGCAACAAATGGACTGATAGATTCATTCCTGCCACTATGCTCCTTTGTTCAAGCATAAGGAGTATCAAGTCTTGTCTAGCAAAAATATTCAGTTCAAAGAATAATTAATATCTAAGGTCTTTCAGGGAATTAATAACTAAGGTCTTTTGTAAAATATGGATAGTGTTGACTTTGAAATAGGTGTTTTACTTAACTGATGACATACAGGAGAAACTGCACAATGAGTTAACAGTGAATAAAATGAATTCTTTCTATTGCTCATTTCTCTGCATCTTGAACCATATAGCAGCTATACATTTGGTGAGATAAAGAGGTAAAATATATAACTTTAAGAGCCATTCAATCTTCTAATATCTTGGTAATGTAGGGATTTACCTGTTGTTTACAACCAATTACCTCTGAAGTTTGTAAGTCTTCTTTCCAAATGCTCCCTTAAAAAACAAGCTGTTCATAATAGTAGTCCCAAGGGAGACCGAAGTCATTTTTCTCCTGGCTTTCAACTTGCTGAGTGCAAAGCTTAACTGTTTGTATCTGTTCTTTGAGCACCTCCACCCCAGGTGCCCCAGCTGGCCTTTGAATGGATTTATTGTTGCTAGATGTGGTTGAAAGCTAAGTGGAACAGGCAGATTGTGGGGGGCAGGTGACTGACTGTCTCTATGGCCTGAAGAGTTGGGGCATCTCACCTGATTTGAATGGCTTATGTCCATCTCCTGCCTGACCTCTCTAACAAAGTGATGATTTCACTCATAGGCTTGAATGAGTATCACACAGCAGCAATTTAAAGAACAAGTTTTTGGAATTTCCCCTTCAGTTTTTAATATCCATAAATGGTGGCATGTTTTGAAATAATGAATCACATAAAGAATTTAAGAATTTTACAGGCCCAACCAACACTTCAGAGAAGTGTTCTCCTTTACTCATAGTGCTACTGGTCCATGGTGTCTTTTTATCTCCTTCACACACATGGTTTTGGTATCAGAGGTTGATCCCAGTTAACATCCCACAGATGGACTCACCTTGGATACAGAGACACTAGCCCATAGCTCTCTCATGATGTAAGTCACTGATTTGAGAGTAAATGAAATAAGGACAGGAGCTGACAAATGTGTCTCCAGATGCTGGCCAAGTTTCACAAGCAACTTGATCTGAAGAAGTATTTTGAAAACAGGAATTCTCTTCTTTTGCCAGGACTAAGTGAAGAAAACCTTATACCTGCACCTTCCTCACTTCTGAGGAGTGTGATTTGGGACCTCTTCTTCATGTCAAATGCTTTGTACATTTCTGTGGAAGTTTGACAGGATTCAGGCTCCCTCATAGCTGCTGGTGGTGATATGTAATTTTTGGGGGGTGAGTGGGCTGGGTCAGGGCAGGGGGATCATTGAGAGGTGTCTCTTTGCTCTCTCCAGGGTACTAAATCCTGTAGGTGCCCCTGAACATTCTCTGGAAGGGAATAAACCATCAGAGTATGGCTTCAGGATACAAGCTGTTGTGCTTTCCTCCCCTTGCCATTCCTATAAGCCAAGGATTGCCACAGGAGCTTTGGTTGTATCCAGTGCTGTTATTATTTCCAGACTGAAAACTGCATCCTTCAAATGAAGGCACTCTTTTTGCCTGCAGATAATTAACAGTGATATCCTTCTCACCCTTCCCTTTGGGTTGCATCTTCACCATGTCACCCAGTGCTTTAGTATGGAACATTTAATAGCATTATTGCTATTATTGATGTGACCAGCACTTCTTCCCTTTTCATTGCACAAAATAGCAGTTTGCCTGGATAGAGTGGATGATTGGGGTAATGGAAAAAAAATTAATGAGACAGAAGAAGCAAAAGGAGGAATACTGCATAGTTGGCTTCAGTTTGGGATTGCTGTAGGTCAGTTTTCAGTTGGGTGTGTTTTAAAAGAGCTGCCCATTTTTCTCTGCATGATCAAAGGTTGCTGATAGCTTTTTAAACAGTCGGTCGAAACCAGAACCAGAGAGCTCCAAAAGAAAATTTCAGCCCATACGTTCTTTTTAAACAGTCGGTCGAAACCAGAACTAGAGAGCTCCAAAAGAAAATTTCGGCCCATACGTTTGCACTTTTGATGAAATTTCAAAAACTGAAAGGGACAGGCATGGTAGGAACAGGCAAACACTGATCTGAAAGTTGCTACTACTTCCCCCTATAATGATCCTATGAATTAATTGATTAATTCATATTTCCACCAGGCATAGAATTTGTTCAATTTGAGTCAGGATAACAACCATAGTTTCCATCTCAGAATAAGATTCAGTATAAGATCTATAGGTATATACCATAGTTTCCATCTCAGAATAAGATTTAGTATAAGATCTATAGATATACGTGTCATACTAAGAGGTTGACACTTTTTCATATCACAGCTGCTGATTTCATGCATTTCCTGAATAACTTGCATTTTCTGTTTCATTTTTTCAGTAAAATATTTTAGCTTCAGTTTGAACAGAGAGAAAAAAACCTGCTCAGCTAAAAGAGTTGAGGTAATTTATTACAGCAATTCCATCATGGAAATGAGAGATCTAGGGAATTGTTAGATACTACTCTGGGTCAAGCAACTAGCCTTGGAGACTACCTGTATTAATTTACTTTCTCCTTCCTGATTGGAAAGTTCAGCAACTTTCAAGGAGTTTGATGCTGGAATGGTTATGTTTGGGATTCTCTTCCTCCCAAATTAATAATAAAAAAAAAGAGCTGTAGTTCCGAAAGGCAGCAGAGTTAGAGAACTCCCATTTTCCATTACTTAATCTAACAATGAAATGCTGGTTTTGGCTTTGCCAAAACCTTGATGGAAAAACCCCAAATAACAAGCTGTCTGTTTTGACTTAGTCAATATGAAAACCTGCTGCAGAGCCTCCAGCTAACTACAAGCAACACCTAATTCAGTGGTTAAAGATGTGCAGTGAGGAAATGCTGCTTTTAACCCATTGGAATTAAGTGTATGCGGATAAGAAGAAGACTGGAAGGGAAAGGCTGACAATCCTCAGCAAAATTAAGCTGTTGCTTGTGATTGCTGGTTTTGACAACAGGAAGAGGCAAAAGTAACTTCTCTCTGAAACTGTCCAAACTGTTCCCCAGTTCTTTCTCTGCCTTTTACAAGGGCAACCATATTAGGCAGCTAAAAGGGAGGGATCCAATCTTCCTCAGGGTGGGACTTGATGAGCTGGGGGCAGAGTCAGGCAGCAGCTCCTGTCCCTGCACTGCTGAGGGAGCAGCCAAGAGAAGGAATAGGAGACACAACAGGAGAAAGTAGGTGCTGTTTGCTAGCTGTTTTCAGGTTTTTCTGTGCTGTGTGTCTGTGTGGGATCCCTTGTTGTGATTAAGCAGGCTGGCAGAGGTGTTTCAGGTAGCTTTGTTTGCAGCTGCAAGGACATCTCTAGGTATCCTCAGCACCCTGAAGGAAATGAAAGTACTTCTCACAGGTGTTTCTTATGGACCTGTTGTAGGTTGGTTTGGATGAAGGGCTTTGTGTTTTAACTTTACCGTTTGGCCCTTCAGCTTTTCACTCTTAAGAGAACTGAAGAGGGAAAGGACATATTTCTCTATCTGCTGTAGGAGTAATGTAGAAGTGTGAACTGATATACACCTTTCCAGGACCAATGTGAAGACATGAGCATGGTGTAACAAGTCATGTTGAAATGTATATGTGTAAATATTTTGTGGAATAACTTACAGGGCTCTGTTCAGGTGTACTGCAATGGGAGTTCATTCACCACACAGGAGGATCTTTAAGCAACAGCAAAATATAAGCTTCATTTAAAAAGAAGGGTTGAAGGCTGAAATTCTCTCTCTCTAAAATACTCTGTTGTGCTGAATCCAAAGGAACTCAAAATGTGGGTATGGGTCTCTTCTGACAGAGGAGCAGTCAGCTGCAACTCCTTAGCATGTGGTATTTATATTTCAGATGACATGGTACGTTGCAATAGGACGTTACAGAATCAATATGTCTCTCATCTGTTAAACTCACCACTCATGATACTTTTAATATTCCCATATTTTCATAATATTTTAATATTTTCAGTTTAGCTAGGCATTTCCAGTGAGAAAGCTTTTCACAGTGGTGTGTAAGAAATAAGGCAGCACAAAAAAGCTGCTCTCAGTCTCACAGAATTATTAATATTGCTGCTAAGAAATTGCTGCTGCTTATTAGCAGCAATTTAAGTCTGTTCCATGAAATATATATGACCTATAAGAACGATACTATATTCTGTTTTTTCTAGGTTCTTGCTTGAGAGTGGAAAGGTTAGCTGCAAACAATAAATGGCTTGAAGAAAATTGAGAATCAGGCCAGGAATCTTTGATTTTTTCCATTGTGGCAATATTAACCTGCCAGTATCAGTTATGATTAATGTCATCCTCCTTTTTAAACCTTAAGAAAAATTGTTCCAGAGTGCCATGGACTGCAAGATCAGATTCCATGAGGTGACTGAAGTAATTTATTCAAGTCTTGAAATCTTTCTGTAACACTGACACTGTAGATAAGATCTCTTGAGGTGTAGGTGTTGAAGTTCAAAACCTCATTCAGGTGTGTTTTGAACAACAGCAAGTTTATAAATTCCAGGAAATTTTCACAGCTCAGCTCTACTCAGAACACTTCAAGAACTGCTCAGCTTAAAATAATATCATAGGATCAGCTTTCAAGACAGCCTCACTGCTGTGCAAGTGTTGCACTGTTCAAATAGTTTTAAGCTTTCTTCTTAACGATGTAACTTTTAATCTTAATTTTCTTCTTCCTCCAGAACTTTTCTCCTCTTTCCTGTCCCAGACTCTTGTTACTTCTGGTGTCTAGCACGTGTCATTGTCTAATACATTTTTCTGATTTCATTCCAGAGGCTGTGAGTGACAGCAGGTGACAGGCTGACAGCTCACACTTGTGTCACAGAGAAGCTCCGTGATAACAGCACAAAGTCATCTCATCAGCTGCTGGAGAACACCCTGGGCAGGGAGGACACACTATACCTCCTTCATGATTTTAAATATTGATCAGAGTTAGTAATACCTTGTGTGTTGTTACAGAATGTCCTGTGATAGTGGAGAAACTGTTGGGTACCCCTTGTCTAATTGCTCTGGAGAGGATCAAGGCTCCACTTTTCAGCTTAGCGATCTGAAAGGAAATAGGAAATCTGCAGTGTCGCTGCAAGTCAGGGGGAATTCAAGCAACATGCAGTATTCTTCTGTGGCACTGGATCCAGAAACCTCTGTGAAAAATGGATCTGGGATTCCCCATAGGCCTGAGGAAGGCACAAGGGCTGCAGCCTTGGTGGAAAGTGAAATCCGCAGGGTCCGTACCACGGGCTGTTTCCAGAGCCACTATTTAACTAGAACCAGTACACAGGGAGATGTCTACAACTTTCTGGAGAGGCCCAGTGGATGGAAGTGTTTTATCTATCATTTTTCTGTGTAAGTACCTACATTTTCACACAATCTTTGTGGTAAGAAAAATCTGAAACTGCCTACTTAAATCAGCCAGAAATTAATAGTCCTTGTACTCTTGGGCTGGAAACCTGTTGCATGAGTATTCCCACTGAAAGCAATGGAAAAGCAGTTTCTCAAAGGATCAGCCACTATATCCACTAACCTTTCTGGAGGAGGGATTTTTATTCTTCAAGTGATGCCTATTTTCAAATATGTGTACTGTATATTTGGTATTTCTGAGGGTGACTCCTATATGGCAGACTTTGTGGCTGATTTAGCTGCTTTACATTGTTCTAGCCTCATATACTGCAATTTTGAGCTTGAGATGTGGAAGGTTCAGCTGTGATCAGATACATCACACTTTCATAAGTTTGTTTTGCTCATGCTAAAGTGCCAAAGCAAGTAATTTGTTAGACAGACATAGAATCATAACATTGCTAATTTGAATTGATTTATAATTGTGAACATGTAACGAGTACAAATTTAGCAAAATGTTTTTCATTATACCATGTGTGTAGTATATGCAAGGAGGAAATTAAGGCTTCCATTTCCCCTTGTAAAACAGTAGTAAATATATTAATATTGCTGTCATGGTTTTCTTTGAGTTGCTTCTGGTATCTGTCAAGTGTAGCAAGACCTCAATTACTGTTTTGAATGCTGCTTAACAGAATGATAATTTGTCATCTAAGCTGTAGAAAGGGTCCAGTTGGGCTCTCACTGAGGAAAGAGAAAGTTTTACTGGCTAGAGTGAGTGCAAATTGAGCCAAAAAGCCTTGCTTTTATTATAAAATTAGCATATGTTCTAAAGAAAAGCAGAGTTTTGAAATTATTCTGTTTGTCTCAGATGAACCTTTCTATAGCCTGACTGCATTTTGGAAAGAAACATTATCAGTTGCTGCAGTCAGGAACTGCCCAGAGAAATATATGGTAATTATGAGGTTGAATCCTAATGCTTCTATTTGGCATTAAATAGTCTTGATTCCTTTCAGCCCTGAACATCATATAGAGATTTTTTTTAAAGGATTATTTATGAAATATTGCCAAGTACAAAGATAGGGCCCCTTTTGAGCAGTAAGCTTATACTATATAATAATTCCCAAGGATTAAACAGATGTAATTTGTGTAGATTTAAATATGTGAATAGTCATGATTTAAGCCTGTTTGAGGTCAGGATTTACTAATCTTGCTAATATGCATTTATTTCATCGTCTGTGTTGCTTTTATCTCTGACTAAGGTTGACCTTTAATATGGATTTTATATTCTGCCATGGGCATTAAAAATAAATAAATCTATACTCCCCCCATACTAGAAAATTGGAGAAAATATTGGTTTACCAACAGAAAACTTTTTTTTTTTTAAATCAAGAATTCCTAACTTCAATGAAAAAAATATGTAAATTTACTGCTTGTAAAAGTTTTTTCCTTTGAGGTTGCTCGAAAGGAAACATTTGAAACATAATTTTTGGCAAGTATTTTGTCTTAAGGATATTTGTCCTAGTAATTACCCCAATAATTCCATGGAGTGTTCATTTACATATAACAAGTTTCTGTTTTGGAAAGAACATGCTTTACAACATTAAATATCATTAAAGTGTGACATTGTTAAAGAAATAAAGTACTGAATCTAAAATCTATAGATCTTCTATACTAATCTATCACTAATCTTCTATAGTGAGAACAACCTGCAATTTACTTTTAAAAAGTAAATCATGTTCTATGTGTGGGTTTGGGGTAACTTGTGTGTAGTTGATCTGTTAATGATTATGACTATTTTCATAACAAATCCAAACTTTCCAGGATATAGCTGATATTTGTGTAGCCTAGAGGAGCTGGATGTGCACTGTCCCTTTATTGTCCTTTTATCCTTCGTATGTCACAGGGACCACATAACTCATGTACAAACTTGTGGGAACTTTCTATCCAAGAGGGACTGGAGTCTGTTCTGATCTGGAGCCAGTTCTACTAGAAAGAACCTAACTTTCCAAAACCAGGCAAGGTGAGGGAACAGCAAGTGCTGCAGGAGGTTTGACCTTCTTCTCTCACTCTGAAATGACCAAGATAACCTCATCTTCTATAACATTTATAGCATGTCTGATATTTGAAGTTTCTTTTAAAGGGATAAACTTAGGGTTCTTAAAGAACTTCATAACATATGTTAGAAAAGGGAATGATTTTTGCCTACTTAAATCTAGAATTTGGGTTATTTCAGTGGAGTTATTCTAGGCTGAAATTATGGTTTCTAAACAAAATGTTTGAAAGGGTGAGTGGGTTTGCTTGAGAACTCCCCCTCCCAGTCCTGAAAACCTTCCCACTTAGTTAATTTTTAGCTGCACTGGAAGAACTGTGGAATACTTTACTCCCAAAATTCTCAAGAACAGAGTAGAGGATCTCAGTGACAAGTTTGCAAGAGCTGGGGGCTTGAGAAGCTGCTGTTAGGTGTAATGGAATGCACTGATCCTATCCAGCCTATCCTTGGGGCTATGTAAGAGCCTTAAGGTATTGGAGGTCATATATTTTGGAGTTCAGCTATTTGTCATGTGGTCCTCAGTCCAGAAAAAGACGTATGTGTCTGGCTTGGATTCTATATTTTGGAGTTCAGCTATTTGTCATATGGTCCTTGGTCCAGAGAAAGAAGTATGTATCTGATTTGGATTAGATTTTTAAACTCAGCTATGCATTTGTTTAAATCACATTCAAATGTCAATATATTAGGGTATAACCCTCACGTTTTATAAATCACATTCAAATGTCAATATATTAAGGTATAACCCTCACATTTTGTCTCCTGAATAAAAAGCACAATGTGTATCGGTGTTGAGTTATGTATAGTAATGAAGTTACTTGGCAAATCTACACATTTAAATAATTTAATTGCAAGTGGAGTCTTATTTATGTGATGAATTTATGTGTCTGAAATGTATTTAATTTATTTAATTACGTATTGAGTTACTACTGGAATGGCTCCATTATAGGCTAGAGCACTGTGTTCATTTGGCTAAAATACTGTGTTCACATGTGTGAAATGAGTGGTGAGGGGTGAAGTCAATTTTCCTGATCATAAGATCATTGACCCCTATTTAGACACCAGGCAGCAATGATTAGAAACCAAAAGCAGAATCCAATGTAGGTGCTCTGAGTGCTAGAATGTGATGGGCAGTGTTGCACTACCAAATCTTTGTGGTCACCTGGGCCATAGACAAAGGGTGGAGAAGACAGTCCAGATCTGCTGTGCTTGCAGAGGAGAAGAGCTGGAAGTAGGAAGGCTCAACTCAAACCTAGTGAACGAGGAGGATCACTCTAAGTGCAGCCACACACACTCACACACTGAATTGGTGACTGTAATAGAACAGTATGATTTGGGAGAAGGACCAAGTGCTCACTGTCACATTGTTTTGTTCTGTGAGCCGTTTGGGCCACCTTGTGTCAGCCTCAGGCTGTGTGTGAATCAAAGGTTCCAGGAAGGAAACTGAGTTTACACAGATTTGCACTTCCATCTCAGCAAGCAAGTTGGATCCACAGCACCTTCTCCCTTCAGTCACTGTCCTGGTCCAGTAAGACTTGAGTGTGTAGTCACTGTCCTGGTCCAGTAAGACTTGGGTGTGTTTGATCAACTCTCCTGGTGTGAATTAAGGCACAAACGAGGTCAAAATACTGTTAGGGAGTGAGACTTAATTATTGGCTCACAATTCTCAGCAAACTAACAGTATTTTCACAACTAGGAGATTCCTGTCCGTGATGCCAATTTAGTGTTAGGATCTGTTTCCTAACAGTATTTTCACAACTAGGAGATTGTTGTCTGTGATGCCAATTTAGTGTTAGGATCTGTTTCGTGAGAGCTGCCTCTGCCCAAATTAAGGTGCCAACGAGACCATATGCCAAAACAAAATAATATGTTAATAACATAATAATAAGGGATTTATTTGATTATCATTATGAGAAAGAAATATGAAAGAGAGGAGTGAAAAGAGAGTGAAGGGAAGAGAGAAAAGAAGGGAGAGAGACGGAAAGGAGAGATAGTCTTCACCCATGGATCCAGCGGTGTCCTGGTGGTCCTTCTTCACCCAGGGCTTCTCCATGGTGGGGTCCCAAGCTGCTCATCCTGATGGTGGGGTTCTGGGTCGAGCTTCTGGTGGTGGGGGGCCCGAGTTGCTCATCTTGGGCTACCACCTTTATACACTCCAATTTCCAGGTCTCCGTGGCAGTGTATTCCTAATTTCGATGCGAGGCTAGGAAGCCCCGGGGTGGGGGGTCCCATGGTCACAGATACTGCCTGTCCTAGGTGATCTTTGATATATTTGTCACAGTGGGGATTTTTCTTTAGATACATTAATCAGGATGTGCTCACCAGATCTCTCCTTGGCCAGGCCTGGAATTAAGCATGAGCTCCTCTCTTTTGTGCTTATCTCAAGTCATGCCTTGGTGGCTGGCATGTCTCAGGGCGAGTGCCTTTTGTGGCATTAACAGTGCTTAAAACAGGCAAGGTATTCTTTAATCCCTTACTGGCACACCCTGTTGTTTTTACTCACGTAAATCCAACTGCCTTGTCCTATCTTTTTCGTTTCTCTGGAACATGCAGTGACTTCTGATTTTGGCCTTTTCAGCTGCTGTTGGCTGGGTAACTGATTTTTTCAGTTAACAGCCAGAAAATTAGATGGAACGTGGGTTCCCTTGGACTAAGGCACTTGGACTAAGAAGTGAGGAAGCAGAACAAATGGCTACACTGAGTGTGGTGAAACAGGGACAGAGGACAACCTGAGACTGAGACACAGAATACTAGGTTGGTTTGTCATAGAAGCTGAGACTGGTGCTAGTGATGCTGAAACTGGAGGAAAAGCAATACAAGAGCAGGCTAGCTCAAGAACAAAGAGAAGCTGACTTAAGCAGGAAGAATAAAGGAAAAAGGACTAGCAGGTTTTGGGAATTAGAGGGCTGGATACAGGCACAAAGACCTGAAACTATGGGACAGCTGAAAATGGTCAAGAAGCTCAGAGAGCCACTGGGAGGAAGAAGGGGTAGGAGATGACAGCTGGAAGATAGGGAAAAGAGGGAGCATGGAATTCATGATGGGACAAGGAACCTTTAACCCATAGGCAACTGGTTTGAATCTTGTCCAAGTCAATCGTAAAAAAGAAGCAGTAATGACCGTGGGGAGATACAAAAGGAGCTGTTGACTCAGTTCAGTTCTTAGCAAACGGATGTCAGCGTCACCACTGGAGTTAACATAGCTGGAAGACTTGCTGGCAAGCAGTAGAGAAACCACAGGCTGGTTGAAAAGGCAAGAGGGAGGCCCTCGAGAGGGATTCTGAGATTGTGTTCTCAGGCTTCCATTTTCATGCTGTATAACACTGTGAATGTTTAAGTGAGAACTTGCAGCTGTTCAAGGTTACTTCATGCTGGTTTGGCCACTTGTTAAATGAGTGTTAGACTTGCTCTCATTTGAAGGTTAGATCAGCCTTTATATCCCATAGTTTCCTATGGGATGAGGTGAGGTGATCTAACAGCTCATTGCTAACAAGCTACCTCCAGTTCTGCTCCCCTCATCCACCTTCACCATTCACCTTGCTCCTGCCAGCTCTAGTTATCCTTGGTTATACTTGGAATGCCAGTTGAACATACTACACTCTCAGAAACCCAGCCCAGCAGGAAAAAGTGGATGGTCTTCTGTCAGATTAGTAATACACATTCAGCACCTTGAAGTACTGTCCACTATTGCTCTCTTACTGCTCCTAGTGGATCATGATCACCTGTTAAATTTCATATAAAAATCATGCATAATAATTGTAACATTGCAAATCATCTGGCAAGTACTGCAGGCCACCTGGTTTGACTGCAAAGCATTTCATAAATGCAGAGTTTGCCTAGCAACAAAATCTGCTTTCCAGGCTGCCTTATGATTTATAGGGAAACAACTCCTCCAAATGGTGACTTGGAGAGAGTCTATTGCTCTGAATCATTCCTGGGGGATGCTGCTTGTCTCTCTGTTGGTTGTATG
>NW_008652185.1:0-8088 GCF_000695815.1 Acanthisitta chloris | reverse complement strand
TACACTATGGTTCCACAAGAGCTGGCATAATAGTTTACTAGTACCAGAAGGGTAAGGTTTGTTCTCTCTCCTTGCCTTCTTCTCTTCTGGACACACATTTCTTCTGTGTAATGTGTGCTGCTTCTGGCACTCACTGTAGCATTCTAAGCTTAGTCAACTTACTGTAATGGCAGAAATCTATCTCCACAAAATAATAAGTAGCTTTGGATACCATAAGGAGCTGCAGCATGTCAGCAAGTGGTCTGATGGTGCTACAAACAGTGCTAACATGCCCTAACTTAATTTGTTACCCCTCTCATCCTTTGGACTGACTCCCACAGCTTCTTCAAAGAGAAGCACATGTGCACACATTCATGGCAGTTGGTTGAAAAGAACTCATGAATTACTGTTGAATAATTTAAAGTGCATGAACCTTACAAAAATGTGAACAGCATCAGTAACATCACTAACTTAAAACTATAGGAGGAAAGTACAAAAGATCAAGAGCATGTTTATAAAATGGGAGCTGGCCAGCTAAGGGTTTTTTCCCTTAGGAAAGATTCTGTGTACCAAAGTCTGTGAGTAATACAAAAAAAAGAGAATTTGGATTATTTGGACAAATTAAAAATTGCATTTTTTCATATTATTGTTTCCCTTCTAACTCTGCTTTCTCAGGTTTGTTTTACTTCCTCCAGCTTCATGTAAGAAATGCTGTAGTCATGTTTGGTTGATGCAATTGGAGAAGTGAAGTGTCATCGAAGTTGAGCCACCATGGCTGATACTCCATTTTAGATTGGCATACAACTGCTGCTGATGTAAAGAACATGAAAAGGCAAAAAATGTAGGGGTCTAGTGGTTCCTTTTAATGGCTGTGAGGCACTTGCCTGCATATATTTTGATTCTTTGAGTGTAGCAGCTCTCAGTGAACTAAATATATATAGCAAATAAGTTAGCATTGTGTTCTCCTCCTGATTTTATCTGTAAATGGAGCCTATAGCCCATTATTTATAACTGGTTATCTCAAAGGGACTGACAAATTCCCATTTCTGTCCTTTCCACATTTATCCCCCAAATGCACGCAGATATTTTGGTTTTTCCAATGATGTGATTGTAATAGGACCAACACAAGCAACAGCTAAAGGTCAGAGTAATTATAAGCATATGGCTGCTTTTGAGATTCTGGTTTTGACCTTGATGTCACAGCTTCGTTCTGGATATGATGTGCTTTCAAAGGAGTAAGTTAGAGTTTTAAATTATTATTACTGGGCTCAGGGTGTTTCTTGCCAGCATAACAGTTACTTATTTGGACATTTTATACAGAAATTGAACTAGTTACTTATTTGGACATTTTATACAGAAATTGAACTGAAAATTTTTTCAGTTTAGAACTACAGTAGCTGCTTTTCATCTATGTACTAGCTACTGAGAGGTACTAAGCAGATGTCTTGTCTATGATGACAAACTTTAGGCACCAAAAGATGAGCAGTATGAAAGGGAAGAAACTCAAGAGTTATTATGGTGGAATGTTCCTCTTACTGCTTAGGGTTGTGTGTTCAAATGAATGATATGGTGGAATGGCTTAATGGAGGTGCACTAATAGGAAAGAGAATTGTCTGTAGGATTCTGTAAAGTTCCAGGATTTGGATGTTCTAAAAATACATGGGGACAGTTAATACTTTTTAACACCTTTTCCTAAGGAAATGAGGTTTCTGCAGTCACACTGAGCATGTCTGCCTGAAAGTACTTTATGAAAAACATTTGAGCCAGTTGGCAAGTTTCAGCTAATATTGACAGGGACATATCAGAGATACTATGTTTCTTCATGTTTGGTTAAAATAAACATTTGTTTAGAGGAGAAATAAATTAATAACCCCAAAGATGAAAACACTTTGAGTTCAGTTAGATTGTTTGGCACCAAAGAGTCTTTTCAGGAGAGATGTCCTGAAAGTTCCTAAGGAAGAACTTTGGCCTGAGTGTACTTTGCTTTAGACACAGAGTGACCTGACCATAGGGCACAAAGCCACAGCCTATATACATTTTATTTTCATTTTTTGAAGTTATTGATGATTTTTTACATAATTTTTGCAAGAAATTCAATCCATCTTATTTTAGAAGCTCAATTTTCTAATAATCTGAGGAAATCGATACGCATTAATGTCTGTCCTCAAGGCTAATGTTGTTTCTATAGTGAAACCACTTGTTTCTGTAGTGAAAAAGAAAACTAGAGTGGGACATTGATATGGTGCTATTGATGGAAGTTGGTTATGTTTTGTGGAAAAAAACCCTCTGTTCTTAGAGAAACCAGCAAAATAAAGAGGTATCCCTTGGTGTTAACATTACAATTGCTCATTAAGTTGTGGACTCCACATGGTACCAAATTCAAGAGGAAAAGTGTTTCAGGTGTCTTCATGATGATCAAGCTGGCATTAAATTTGTGGATGTATTTGTACAGCACAAATAGTCTTTGCTAGAAATGGCAATATTTGCTGCAAAACTTAAAAGGAGGAATTATGAATACTTTTCAGTTGTCTTTTTCTGTACACATGAAGCTTAAGGAACTTGGGAGAAATCAAGAAATACTAAAATTTAATTTACCTTAGCAAGATGTCCCTTGGCAAAGCATGACACTTCATCTTCTGTAGGTGTGAACTGCGTTAAGTGAGAATCTGAAACCAGATGAGAAATTCTCAGATAATCTTCTTTCCTCTGATAAGTAAAACTCTTCCTTGTCTTTTTAAGGATAAGATGAGGTAGAGTCTGCAAATAGGTGATTGGGAATAAGTTTCTGTCTTCAGAAAAGTGAAAAAAAATGAAGGAGATGAAAGCCAGGTGTTTTGAGAGGAAATACTTCTGCATTTTTAGCAGCTATATGATAGAAAAGGAAAACAGTATTTGCTGAAGTGACAGCTCAACCTATGGATTAGCATCCTCAAGAACCACAGAAAGACTCAAAGAGGACAAAATACTAAAAAGTAGCTCCTGAATTCTTTTAGGATAGGAAAGATTAGACCAACTCTACTAGTTGGTAATTATTTATACCTTATCAGCTTCTTCCCTTTAGGAACTGAACAGCTGCCAACAGGAGAAACTGTTCCCTGTTGATGTAAATAAGTACTTGCAAGCAAGTAAACAATCACAGCATATTTCCAGCCCCTTACAGCACAGAGAGCTGCCCTTTGCAAGAGAGAGTATGGACAACAGTGGGGACGTGAGAAAGCCAGACTGGCAGCTGGTGGAGAAAGGGAAATTGCCACATGACAAGCTTTAAATACTTTCACCCCAAGCCAACAATATTAAACACACACCCATCTGCTTGTCCTATGTATAAGTATTCCAGAAATCTAATCAGAAATATTTCGGGAGACCCAGGATCTCTTTGGTGCTTGTTGGCAAAGTAGACTTTGCCATTGCATTTTGGGGACCAGCTTGTTTCTCAGCCCACAACCTGAAGTGAGGTTTAAAGACAAACCCAGTGGTATTTAGTAGTGAGTCTTGCTAAAGGTTTGCATGTGGTACCACATACTCAGCTATTGTTCTGCTCTTTACTGGGAATTTGGCGCTCACCCAAGGTTTTTTCCTCCAGTATATTTAAAAAGGTCGTTGGTTGGAGCTATGTTTAGCATTCCAGAGGCTGTTAGGAGAAATCCACAAGTAGGTTTTCTGATTGCCTGAGAGGCAAGAGAGCTGTAGCTTGTTGGATTCCACAGATCAGTTGGCAATTAAGCTGTTTATCTTGAAGGTTAGACTTGTCAAAGCTAACCTGGTTCATGGCTCAGTGACAGAGATACTAACCTTAAAAAAACTGGAAGGCAGTAAGCACTGGCTGCTGGTTTAAAGATGTCAGAAGGAGAAGGAAATGCTGCTCTACTGTATTAGAGAAAAATGTGCAGAAGGATTGTTTTATGGGAGTGAATTTACTTGGGGTGCAGGGAGGATTTGACCTTTGCATCCTCTGCTTGTCTCCAGCACTTTTGTCGTAACACAGATACCATTTGCTCCCGCAGCTCAACCCTGTGGCTTCTTTCAGGCAGCCTGTGGTGTGCACTAAGAGCATAAACTGCTCTAAGCACAGAGAGGGGCATCACCAACCTGTCTGCAGGACTGCTGTGTGAACCATGGGTTCTGAATGGCACCTCAAGGGTCTCAGCTCCAGCCCTTTCCTGCCTGCCCCTCTTGGACACACATGTGTCCTGGGGACATATGACATATGGGAGGGGAGAGCAGTCCCAGCTTCTTCCCACTGAAGCTGTGTCCACCCATGACTGTGTTAAGTCATCATATACTGTAAGGTTGCTGCCTGGAACAGTATCATTTTGAGGTTTGTATGTATTTTTAGATCTACCTTAAAATGCTCCTGTTTCTTTTGCCATCTTCAGTCTGTCTATGTGACTCTGGCTGATAATACCAGAAACTATGTGTTTCAAGTTCAGTTTCACGACACTTCAAGTAAAGGATGGGAAGATCTACTTTCATGTTGATTGTGAGAAGTAGTAATTACTTGATATTCCCTCTCACTTCAGCAGGTTGTTCTGTCCTCATGGAGATGACAGAGTGCAGCAGCCCACAGACTGGACAGCAAGATTGTTAGTGTGTCTCAGGTCTAGGTCTTGTGTTTGGGATTATGTGGAAAAAGGAAGACTAGATGTGTTTGAAATGTAGAGCATCACTAGTGGGAGAGGTTTCCAGCATTCTGGGGAGGAGTTATCAAAAAAGGAGCTCTTGGTATTGGGAAGGCCTTGATTCAAAGCACCTCTGGCACTGTCTTCTGGGACTCCAAACTGGATGGTAAAGACTGTCACAAGGTCTGGAGGAAGCCAACAGAAAATTATCTTGTTAAGTGCATGCCTGAACAGGGGAACTGAGAGTGGTGGTAGTTTATTTGTTTGTAGAAATGAAAAGGCAACTTTTTACTGAAGTTACCCACGCTAGAAAAAAATACTTGTTTCTCTATTCTGAATCCTGCATGTAACAGGTAATGCTGTATATGCTGGCTGAACAATTATTTTTTTTCATGTTATTCATGGAAAGAATAAAGTATAGATAAACTCAGTGTATTTCACAGTGATACCTGAAATGTAGTGGACAATAAAATATAGTAGGTAGGCATAGAGCAGGATGCAGTTGCAGGCAGGTAGCAGCAAGAGATGTTAGGCATAAAGCAAAACTTGAGAGCAGCAGTGCTGCTCTATTTAAGATCTGACAAGACTGCACATCTCTTGGTCTGTTCCTTGGGGACATGGCAGGATCTAGCTAGATCAAATACTGGGTGACTGGGACAAGCAGAGATCAGTGCCCACTGGGCCTTGACAACTGTCTGAGTAATTGTTAGCAGTTTTAATGTTTATTAACACGTTTTGTCTCTCCACGTAAATTGTCTAGCTGGAAAATCAATGTGGTCTTCTCATCACATGAAAGAGGAAGATAACTGAGATGGGTTTAGGATTTACAACCAAAGGCACTTGGTGACTGTATCTTTCAGCCACAGTAGACTCGAAGAGAAATTTGTTCTTTAATAAAACACATCTTTCTCCAGTGACAAACTACTTGCAGGAATGATGCCACTGCAGTTTGCTGCTGAGCCCTGCAACAGATGGATGTCTGCAGCATGTCTCTAATTCCATACAAATTATTGCAGTCTTCTTTTCTAAACCTATTGTTCCTGTGCCAGAGCTTTGCTGTCATTAGAGATTACTGGGATGACATCTTCACTATCTGTTCATGGCTTACTGGTTGACTAGGTAAACTGCTTTCAAACTGGGCTTGCTTTCTTTTTGTTTTGGGGGTCTTTTTTATGTTTATGTTTTGGTTTGGAGTATTTTTGGGTTTTTTTTTGGTGTGGCTTGATTTGATTTTTTTTTTGTTGTCATTGCTGTTCTCGATGTCCTCACTCATTAATCTGTGGTTGTCTTTGACTTTGTCCCTACACTACTTAATCTGTACTCAACTGTGTGAGCTGCCTTTGCTATTCATTGGGGAGGAGTGACACTCACTGGCCAGAAGATATAGTGTCATAAAATAAGTGAATTTAAAGGGTCCTTTGAATGGTTTTAAAGTGTGCTTTGGAAATGGAATAAAAAAGTCTCAATACATAAAAACAGGAGAGGAACAGCAATTAGCTAGAAGTTAAAATACTTGCAGGCTAAATTAGCAGCCTTTGGACAATTCTGGGTCCCTTAGTAAAAAGTGGCACCATCATCCCTTATATCCTTATGCACCTACATCTTGGCACTTTGCATCAACTTTGTCTTGATTTTTTTGTAAACCTCTTTTTTTTGAGATTTCCAAATTTGGTTACTTTTTCTGAGGCCTGATAGGAGATGTGGTGGAAGGTGTAGTGATAATATCTGCAGAGTGTATAAGAATATCCAGTTTTGCCTTTGCTTATCTTAGAGTGGAAAAGTGTAAAGTGCACTGGCATCCTCAGTGTCCTGATAGACAATATTTAGAATGTGAATAACCCCTGGATTTTTATTTATTACCAGTGAGGGCTGTAAAAGAAGACAAAGGGATTTTGAAAGGATGTAATTGAAATGGCAGGGATCCAGAAGAAATTAAGAGCTGTACTCAGGGGAACTTATCATACCTTTGTCCTTGCATTTTGCCTAGAAATAAGATCTGTAACAATGGCAGGAGTAGAACAACAGTTTCATTAAAAAAAGATGAGAACCAACAGACTGATTAGTTTCAAGAACTGCTTGGTGCATCTTGAGTTGCTTGATATGCTGGTTTCAGAGACCAGCCAAGTTTCTGTGTTCCTTTGATGACTGACTGAAGGATAGTCTGAACTCCAAGAGAGCCAAGTTCTATGTGCTTTTAACACTGTCATGATGTGTGGATAAGTATATTCACCTTTTTGTGTCTTTGTCCATTTACCCATCCCTGGGATTGCTAATTGGAAGGAAAAGCTGTCTGGACAAAGAAACTGCCTGATGGAGCACAGCATCCAACAGATTGGGGGACTCAGTGCCTGGAAGGGCTTCTGTGTTATCATATACTCCTCTCATATTAAATGTATGAAGACAAAGAGATTCTCATGACCCTGCTTACCTTATTTTTATATCTGCCTATTCTTTACATGGAGAGCAGTGCTACACTGCTAAGGAAAGGCTTCAGTTTTGCAGATTCCCATGCCTAGACTCTTCTGATGTTCTATGCTGTAAACTCCTTATGGACTTGCTCTTTTCCATTTGACAGAGGCTGGCTTGTGTTTCAGTGTCTCTCAAGCCTTTGCTCTGGTTTTGCTTTTTTGGGAGTATCACACTCGAGGAACACTGGACTTCTGCCCCCTCTTCTGGCTGGCTGATCTTTGGGCAGTGCAGCAGCTCATCAAAACAATAAATTGGTTTTGTGATGACTTGGATAGATCTCTGTACCCCCTATAACAAAACAGATAAACCTTTGGGGGTGGAAGTACAACTGGTGAATAATGTGCTTTACAACTTGTGGATGTTCAAGTGAAAGAAGTAGCAGGATTGGGTTGACGGGCTGTGTAACTAGTAAATCATGAGAATGTGGCTAAGAGCTGTCCCATGCTAAAAGCACTTGACTAAGCTCTGTTATTTGTTATCTCCACAGTGAGGCAACTTCCACAGCATGCTGTGCTGGAGAAGGGAGAAGGGATTGCCAGTTGAAGCCCAAATCTGTCAGTAGATCATGGCAAGCTGTGTTATGCCTGATCTGGACTGCTCCTGCTGCTAGATGTGCTAGAGGATTGTAAAGGATTGGATATCCTGTCCAGTCCTGAGGGAAAATGACAGCTAGAAGAGCTAGTACACAACAGAGAGTGTTTTGGGCTGTTAGTGGAAGAAATTTCAAAATTTCAGTTTTCTTACTTACCTACATGACCTTCAGAGATGGTGCAAACTTATCAGAAGTCTGTTTTTCTGCTCTGTCCATCAGACTTCTTTATAGATCATTCATTTTCACCCGTTGTTTAAATGTTGAACAGGTGGAAAGATAGCTGAGACTTTGTATGTATCCAAAGGATGGGTATTCTGCCAGGATTTAAGTATTTAACCTGAGAGGATTCAGTTGCACTTTTTTTTCCCAAGTCTCACAAATTTTCAATTTTGCTTTCTTCAAACTACTTTTAGGGGCAGTAGTGTATAT
>NW_008652184.1:31435-46655 GCF_000695815.1 Acanthisitta chloris | reverse complement strand
TCTATGGGAAGTACCGGCACAAGATCCAGGAGCTGCGGAGGTGCGCGGGGGAGGGGAGAGCGGCCCTGCGGGAGGGAGGGACAGGGGCAACGGGGGCTCCTTTTGGGGAAGAAAGGATGGTGGGCGAGCTCTTTTTTTTTTTAAGACGGAGGTTATTCTATTTTAGCTTTATGCCCTCATGAGAAAATCTATAGAATCATAGAATTTAGGGATGGGAATGGACCTTACAGATCATCTAGTCCCAACCCCCTGCCCTGGGCAGGGACGTCTCCCCACCAGACCAGGTTGCTCAAGGCTTTATCCAGCCTGGCTTTGAACACCACCAGGGTTGGGGCATCTACTCCCTCCCTGGGCTATCTACTCCAGTGTCAACATTGGTCAGTTTAGGCCAATTGCTGCCCTGACATTCACATGTAGTTGGTACCAGCGTGGTAAAGGTTGTCTGCCAACGTGTTTGGCTTTATAAGAGATAGTTTGACTAACAAGAAAATAAAATTTTAAGTTAAGTTAATACCACGGTAAACATTTTAAGAGGTCAAATGATGATAATCACCCAGCACTGCTTTCCACCTTTGAAAACCATTGGAGCAGGTGAAGGACATTCCAACTTCTAGTCTTCTGTTGTACTGTAAAGGGCATTTGAACAGAAAATAAGTAGGCAGAATCTGATCTTGTTTCAGGTGTAAGTCCATCCGCTGGCACAGCCAAAATAGAGCAGCCCATAGCAGAATCATGGTTTTGAATTAACCTGATAAAGGTAGATCACTGTAGCAACAAAAATAAATGAAGCAAAAGACTTCATAGAATCAATCACAGTACCACAGAATGGTTTGAGTTGGAAGGGACCTTAGTGATCACCTAGTTCCACCCCCCTCCCATTGACAGGGATACCTCCCACAAGTCCAGGTTGCTCAGAGCCCCATCCAACTTGGCCTTGTTGGAATCTCGTGCCAAAAACTGAAATCCAGAGCCTTGGGTCATAGGAGATTCAGCAAATATCTAGTGCAACATCTTTAAGTTTCTTAACACTGAATTGATTGTTTCTGTTTATTGTCATAATTGAAAAATTAAAATTACCTAAAGCAAATGAAAATCTTTTACAGTTACATAAATTTACCTCCAGTTATGCTCCTGTGAGGAGCAGGGAGTTGGACTTGGATGACCCTTATGGGTCCCTTCCAACTCGAGATGTTCTGTGATTCTGTTACACTGTTAATAGTCTTTTCCAATTCAGATCCAGTCCAGATGTGTTTGAATCCCGTATGGAAAAAAGAAGTGAAGTGAAAAAGCAGCCTGTGGGATATTCCAGTCAAGGAGAGTTTGTCAGATGCATGGAGGAAAAGGCAAGGCCAATTTCCTTTGTAAATCACATACATTAAAGCTGTAATGTTACTTATATGGGATGGGCATAATGCTACAAACTTGCAGTGTTCCTGTTAGTAGGAGCCCAGAATTTCACTCTCTGTTGGCTAAAAGTATTGTTCTGTTTTCCTGTGTATTATTTTGCTGTTTTTCAGACTGTAAATTCCCTGCTTGAGGCCTTGCCTATGATTCTATGATTACCATTTTTAAATGAGTGCAAGAAAACTGTTCAGTAATATCAGATCCAAAATGCACAATAGTTTGCTTTTAACTTAACCTTTCTGGCCTTGAAATTCATAATTCACATTTAAGTTACTCATCTTACTTCACCTAATCAATCACTTATTGTATTAAAAATACACTGCAACAATCTTCAAGTATCTCAACCTGAGCTCCCACTCACTTATGTGTGGCAGGGAAGGCAAATAAATGGTGTCAAAGCATTAGCTATAAAACTAAAGAAGAATGTTTTCTTGTAGGCAGAAAGCTTGGGCATAAAGACATCAAAGGGAGGATTCACAAAGGATAAGGTAAGGAAAATGAACCGAAGTGTTAGGAGGGGACATTGTGGCAAATCAAGGATGTAGAGTAACTTGTGTTGCTGCCATTGGTGCTTCGGCCAAGAGCTCTTTGACATAAAACTGATGTTCCTTATGGTACATTTGAGTGTAAGATTTTAATTCACTGTTGGGATCGTGAAACTCCTGGTGCTCTGGGTTTTTATTACCCTGTGACATCCTGGAAGTTCCTGCCAGTTGGAGGATCTGTACTGAACAGTAAATGGAAAGGGTTAAACTGCCTTTACAGCATGGAAATACATTTCCAAAGATCAGCCAACCCAGGAACAAGAGAGTGGTTTTATTCTCTTTCACGTTCTCATAGTTTGGTAAACTCTCTGTGCAAACCTGCTGAAGAGCATGTGTTCAAGGGCTGCAGGTGAAAGGCTGCAGCTCCTCTTGCAGCTTCAGTGATCTGCACAACTGAATTAGTGTGTGCTGTGTCCTGAAAGAATCTCTGCAACTCTGCCTCAGTGTGTGAATCTACTTCTCAGCGTGTTGCTGCTGATGTTTTACTAGCTTAGTTGGCAATGAAAAGGATTAAGTCACACTGTAAATTGAATTAAGTTCCTCTAGCTTCATTTTGTTCTCTGTATTTGCATCTATTCATTCTAGATTCTTACATGAATCAGGGAACTGCCCTCATGCCAAATTCTTTATGCTTTCTCTTGCAGACACTTGATTCAATTCTTAATGTTGAGATGGTGAAAGAAAAGTCAGCAGAGGAAATAAAACAGGTGATGGATTTAAATGGAATAAAGTTTGCTTCACATCTGTGGTTGATAGTAATCTACATGTAAGGATGGAAATTTTACTTAGACTGAAAAATAAAACACAGCTATGGCTGTGTATTTATAAGAAGCCCATTCACATGCATATCCATAGTAGAAGATAAAGTTTTCTCCATCTAGGTAAGTTCTCCTAGGATGTGCCCACTTGATAAATAATACATCTGGACTGGACTTGAAACCTGTCTCTACTGTCATTCTTATTGTTGCCATTTACTGTGTAGCAGTTGAACTGACATTAGCAAGCTCCTGTCAGGTTTAAGGCCAGGTGAAGGGAAATTCTAGTAGTAGCTCATAGGATTATTGTACATCTGTTTTGCAGGAATAAAACCAAAGCTTTTGCCACCTTGTACCTTTGTTTGCATTATCTGTCACTCAGGAGCCTGTGTACTCATACTAGAGTTGGTTGGGGTAAGAGGAGGGAGTGGGTCTGCTTGATTGTTTGAAGAACAGTGTGATTCAAGTTATTCTCCCTAGTACCTGCTTGGCTTTGGAGTGTAGTCCACTTTATCTAGTTAAAGTCACATCTGTTCCACATTTCTGATGTGGCTTGGGTTGGATCTGGTATTTTATTTTCTCTGTTTCTCTTTCATTGATTAAACATTTTGCTGACAATTCTCATTAGTTATGTAGGACTGGGGCAAAACAACTGAAAAAGTCCTAAACTCTGGACTTTTACCTGTGCTTATCCATTTATTAAGAACTATGAGTTTTTATGAGGGCATTTTCATCCTGCTGTGGTGAAGAAAAAGACTATCAACACAGAGGAGCATTATGCAAAGACTTGCCTTCTGTTGAAAATGTTTTTTATATTCCTTTTTAACAAAAAACCCCCAACAAAAACCCACCCCTCAAACCCTCTAGAAATCATGAGTGTGATTGTTGAGAAAAATATACAAAGCACTTCTGACGGCTGATAAATCCTGAGCCACCTCTGAGCCCACTGCTGGTTTCTGTTACCTAGTTGAAATTTGTCATTTGGTGCCAATGGTCTGGAACCTGAGGAGAAGTGTATTGCATTAGCAGCAAAGTCAGTCAGGCCTGATTGAAAAATGACTTCTCAAGGTGCTTAAAAAGGTTAGGTGACAATTAAAGCATTTATTATTACTGCTAGATGCTGGATTTTCACTGTGACTCATCTTTGTTTCCTACAGATTTGGAATCAGTATTTTTCTGCAAAAGATACAGTTTATGCTGTTATTCCTGTAAGTAGTTCCCCTGTAGTTATGCACTTGAAAAGTCACCATGCAAAGCTTTCCTTTGCAACTCTGATTCTGTTGTTTTTAAAAGCAATTATTGCAGGAAAATGAGGTTTCAAGAACAAACTTTCTGGGTTGAGTGATCTTATTTCTTTCCAAAAATGTGTATCCCTTTTTTTTCTGAGAGGAGTCTCAATAAATCAAGTACCTTTTCTGCACACCTGGCTTGAAGTTCCAGGCTAATATTATTATGAGTATCCAATGGTCTTTGCAGGGCCCTGATGTCTGTTAAGGTAGCATTTGTGCTTTCAGAGTTATTTATTTTTTCTCAGAGTTGCTCCTTTCTTTCCCCTCTGCCCTGCAGTGTACACAGCTAACTCGAGGTTAATGTGGCACTACTGGAGCACTTGGCTAGTAACTTGCACGTGGCCAATCACTTACGACTTTCATACCTTTACAGTTATTGGCAGCACTGTCTTTTGTTGAGATTCCTTTATGTTTCCTCTGATAAGATCATATTTCTTATTCCTGATAACTTTCCCAGATGTTAATTGTTCTTAGTCTGTGTTAGGCTGAAGGAGGTTGGTTTGTTGGTTTTTTTTTGCTTTGTGGGTTTCTTTTTATTTTTTGCTTCAGAGTCATTCTGTGATCACGATCTCTTAAATCTGTCTTTTCACAGCTGTGCACAAACTCTGTGTTCCTTGAGTTCTTGAAACCTCATTTAGATCTGAGGTCTGATTTGCAATTGTATTTGGCCCTTTAAGCTGCAACTGAAGTCAGTGGGAGATTGTATTCTAAGTGTATGACATGCTGTGTGCTCTGAAAATGGCAGTGTGGGATTGGAAGTCAAGCAGCTTCATGTTTTAGTTTTCCCAACATGTGGATGTTGGGAAAATAGTTTGAATTGCACATTTACTGTAGCAGAGGGCCAAAGCCAGGGACTCCAATTAAGATGATGTAGGTCTTTCATTAGTGGGGCTGGCACTGTTCTTTGGTGCACTGTTTGAAGAGGAGTCTTGGAAGCTTTTTAAGACTTCAATGCAAACCAGATTCCAGGCACATTTAGGAAGCAGTTCATGGTGTCATCAGGTGGAAGAAAAACCTTTGCCTTTTGCCAGAGTCTTTATGTTGGCTGGAAGAAGGGCCTTGCATAATTCTCCAGTGCTCAAAAGCACACACAGAGGAATTTCTTGTTGATGAATGGCATATGTTTTCTTTCCTGAACACCTTAGAGTAGATATTAATATATGGTGCTGGGAAGAGAAGAGCAGGCAAAAGATCTGGGAGAACACAGAGAACATGTGAATGAGATTGCCAGGTTTCATCAGGGCTGACCAAATATGGCTGTGCTTTTAATATAAACCTAAGCAATAAGTATGTTATTTGAGTAAGTATCTAGGCTGCATTTTTGTACTGAAGAACAGATGACTATGATGTAAAAACCACAGTTTGGAGCCAAGGATATGTGCTCTTGCTCAGCTGTTGACACTATGTGATGCAGTGGAGCAATTACTGAAAGAGGATGTAATGTAAGCCTGAGGGATGGGGCCCCCACCTCCAGGGAATAAAGCTTTGGATCCAAGGAATTGGATGCTGCTGCACCTTGGAGACAGCATTGTTAAAATGGGATACTGATGACATTTAGGTAACTAAGAACTAAACACAGTTTTCCATGCACTCATTGTTAGCTGTTCCCACAGTGGGACCTTCTCCATATGGAAGTTGCACCCTGTATAGGTTAATGAGGTGATTGTGAACAACTCTGCATCCACATTTGTGTTATGAAAACTGAAATTCTCTTTCTCCTTCCCAAAGGCAGAGAAGTTTGATTTAATGTGGAAGAGATCCCAGAAATGTCCATCGGTACGTGTGGCAGAGACTTGCTGTGTGTGCTTGTATAGCTGTAATGTTCCTGCTCTCTAAAGCCTAATACATAAACTTTTGACCCTCCTGTATTCATGCTCATTGTATCAGCCCAACTGGTAAAATCCAGGTATCCAAATACTTGTCTTAGTGTTCAGATAAAGTAATGGCTGTTCATATGTATTAAACAGTTTGATCTAGATAGAAGAGATGTAGGGTTGAGAAAATGGGAGCATGTAATCTCCCAGGGAATGGAGACTTTACTGGGTTGATGGATTAGTCCTATATATTTCACTTGCCAAGAGCAAGATCAAATATATGTGGCTTCCCAAGCTACTTGGAGATTGGAAAGTTATTTATAGCCTTAAGTGTGTTTCTGTAGAGTGCATTGGCATTTAGTCAGGTATCCTGCATGTTTTTCTGCTCCTGTGTTTTCCTTTCTGTTGTGTGGAAAAATGAGAGAGCCTGTAGCCTGTGGAGCCAAATAGACTGTAAAACTCTAGAGAGGAGATGCTTGCTGCTTGTTCTGGAACAGCTGGTGAAATTACAGGATTGAATACTCTGAATGCTCCTCACCTTCTGTTTGACTATTTCTGCTGTTAATTTTCTAGGTGAGAAGAAAAAGTCAGAGTCTGAATATTCTCCACTGTCCTTTCCTTTCCTTTGTCTGTCACATAAAATACTGCTAAAAATATGTGTCAACACATTTGCTAATGAAATAATGCTGATAAGATAATTCTGGTTTATTGTCTGCTTTGAAGTCTTGTTCTTGCTGTCCTGTCACTTCTTGTGGGGTGAATAAACCCTTTTTTCTGTTGTGGTTCTCTCACTAAAGCATTTGTGCTGCAGACATCATTTTGTTCTGTGAAAGGGAAAATTGGTTTGGTTTTTTTTAATCATTTCTCTGCAGTTTCTATATGCTCTGCCAAGAAAAGAAGGCTATGAGTTCTTTGTGGGGCAGTGGTCAGGAACAGAATTGCACTTCACTTCCCTAATAAACGTTCAGGTGAGTGTTTGAAATAAAAAGTCCAAAGCTGGCTTAGGGTCCAGAAAAAGATAATATCAGCATATTACAATATGTGATATTTGCTAAACAGTGTAATGAACGGACTGTCTAGATTAACTTGAAAAACATTATCAGGGAAAACTGCCATTAATTAGGGGTTAATTAGTAAAGTAATTAAGACCAAATTAATTATGGGTGACTTAGTAAATGTACGGGTATTAAATGTCTAAAGGAGAATGAGGTAGAAGTCAAATAGTCTCAAAACAGAAGTAAGAGCCAAACTTTTTAGAGCTGTTTGTGCAAGTGACTTACAATAGTAGTAGATGCAGTAAGATGAAATAACTTTCTGGAAATTGTGTTGTCTTTTAAATGCAAAATGGTTCTTAGTGAAGAAGAAACCCGGCCTAACTCTGCAAATCCCTTGTTTTCTGTAAATACCAGAAATAATGAACTTTTAATTAGAACTGACCCTTAAGCCCTGAAAAGTGACTGCCTCTGTGGCAGTTAATACTCAAAGTTTTGTAACCAAGCACCCAAACCTGCCATAGAGCTGAAGTTCTTTATGGGGTATTGAAAGGTTTCTTTCTCTCCTTCAGACCCAAGGTGAAAATGCTGCTAGCCAGTTGGTCTTGTACCATTATCCTGAGCTGCAGAAGGAGAAAGGAATAGTACTAATGACAGCAGAAATGGATTCCAAGTTCTTGGTAAGAGAAATCTGCTCATTGGCTTCCTTCATTCAATACTGCAACTCCTCCCACGGTTTTGAATTAAAACCAAGTTATGGTGAAGTCTTTGAAAGACCCTGCCAAAGACTGATTTTACTAGATTTCTTTAACCTAATCTGCTAGGGAAATCTAAAAGGGAATCATCAGTCTTTGTCTGTCTGGTGATTTCAGCTCATGTATACATTTTTTCCCTTTTTAAAAATTTGGGTATTCTAGCTTTTTGTTGTAAAAAAAGAGATGCTTCTGTTTTCCTTAGTAACAGAAGTGAATTTGAATCAAAGCATTTGCTACCTGCCAGCTAGTTAAAAGAGTGTTTTGACGCTTGATACTGTTTGTCAGAGCAGGAGACCTCAACAGCTGTGCATTTGGTTTCTGCATGCCTGTGCTTTTTGCTCTGTGTGTGTGTGGACACACTCTTATTTGCATATCTGCACTAGTACAGTGCAGACTGATGGCACTGGGGATGTAGTGATGGAACAGATAACTGAAGCATCCCACCTCTAACTGACCTCCTTACACCCCTTCTCAAGCAAGGAGCGGAGTCATTGGTAACACATTTGCCCTGTTCTATCTCGGAGTAAATAATCAATCTTTACAAGTAGGTCAGCCATAAGAAGGGAAAGATGAGGACTTGGTGCAGGGATCACAAAAGACGTGTTTGACCTCTGAAGCGTATGCTCAGCAGGGGAGTAGCTAAAACACACAGTGCTGAAGTGTGTAAGTAGGTCAGGAACAAGAGAGAGGTGATTTGTTAGGAGATTTGCTGCACTAAGGTGACTTGGAATTGTGTCACTCAGTGAGCAGAACTGTGGCCTTTCAGCTGCTGAAGAGTATTTTTCAGTGGGACACTCTAATCCAGCAGCTCCTGATGGTAACAGGTTCTTTGTTTTAACTCACAGGTGGTCCATGAAGCTCAGTGCTTGGCGAACCAGGTACAGCTTTTCTACGCCACAGATCGTTCCGAGACCTATGGATTAGTGGAGACCTTCAACCACAGACCTAATGAATTTAAATACATGTCAGTTATAGCAGAGCTTGAGCAAAGTGGACTTGGAAGAGAACTGAGACCTGGTCAGGCTTCTGATAAATCATAGAGCCTGACCTGCAGGTGAAGTGAGCCAGCAGCAGGCAGGGGGTTCCTAGATGGGGTGGTCCTGTCTCTTGTGTTTTATGAATTGGGTTTGGCTACAGAAAGGCTCTGGACACATCCCGGGAGTGTGATAGTCAAGCCTGTCTGGCACTGATGCAAGATGACGACTTGGGCCATTTGAACAATTGTAACTAAGTGCCAAAATGGAGCCCAGTACTTCAGTGTGACTTCGTCAGAGAGAACCATTTTCCCTGTCCTGTAACTTCCTGCTGCATGCTGGATTGTTGAAATCTGGAATAAAGTGACAGAAGGGGAGCCACCTAATGGACTATATTGACATCAGGAAAGAGATGACAACCAGTGTTTGTTCTCAATAAATGCATTTTAAATGCCTTCCACCATTATAATTGCACGGTCCAGTGCTTTTTAATCTGTGTGGAATTCATGCAGGCTTGTCCATCCAGAAGAAATAATAGGAGCAATGGTCTAAAACAGATGCCTCTTTGTTACTTTGTGAGGTTTCTTACACAGATGTATACTGTGGCTTGAGTTTTTCTCAGGATTAAAAACCGGTGTGACTAGATTTGTTCTGGGAATTTTTGCTTCTTAATTGATTTATTAATTTTATCCTGTTGCTGTGTTTCTGCCTTTGAGATGTTATTCTTGAGCAGTAGGATATTATAAGCATGGCTTTATTTTTTTTGTATGTTTTTAATAGTGTAGAGGAATTATTGCCTGTTTTACAGAATTCATTTTTTATCAGACTGACATCCGGTCAACCAACTCCACAAATGGTATTTGAAGGGACAGAAAATAGCTCTTCTTCCCAGTTCAGGAAAGGCAGTAGTCATAATAAAAGCAAGATGGACTGGTGTAGTGACAGAGAGAGCCACCAACCAGAGAGAGCTAAGTGAAAACTCATGACCAAAATGTGTTGGCATGAATATGCAGAGCTGCTTTAACACAGCAGTGTTGGTAAGAGCCTGGCTGTACAGACTGCAGCAGCTTTGGGGTTTTAAACCTGCCTTCGACAAAAGAATCCCAAAACATTCATGCATTGAGCTTCTCTTGTTTCCATTCCCAGCAGAGGCAGTCAGCATGTCTCTGGACAAGGGCACATTGCAGCAGTGTGACATGCAGCCTGTGCGTGGGTTACCAGCATGCCACCACTGCACAGGGAGACAAGTAAACACAGGCCAGCCTGGAGCTTCCCAGGAGCAGTGCTGAAATACTTCTCATGTCTACATCAAACCCCTGGCACTAACTTGCCCTCAGCACTAATTATCTATTATGTCTGGGACACACTGTGTCCTGGCAGCCTGCTGGAGCTGGCGGGCATTCCCTCCTTTGCCAAAGAAATGGAGGCAAGAGGAGTACACAGCTTGTCACTCTGTTAGAGGAAGACAAATTTTTTGGCAGGGCAGGTATCAGATTTTCTGTTACCCTTAACCACAACCTGATACAGAGTTGTGGTTAGTAATAAAGGTTTCTTACACCATCTGTTTGCTAGTGTAGTTGTAGGACCCTGTTGCTATAAAACTCACTGTCACTCCATACTTCCATTCTTTGGACTACATGACTTTTAATAGGTACCTTCCAACCCAAACCATTCTCTGATTCTATGACATGAACACAGTTCAACTAAGCACTAAAGGTAGGCAGTATGGTTTTATTCTTGGGAGTCTATTTTAGCACGGATTCATATATGTTGGGTGTGAACTCCTGTCCATCCAGGGAATTCAAAGATGTTTTCAGAAGAGGCAAGTCTTCCCTTGGGGCTCTACTGCAAGGAGACAGTCTTGCTCCCTGGTGCTCTTTTTGTTTCTGATCATTGAGTCTGTGAGTGTGCACATAGCAGGGGAATAATCAATGAGAGGAAGTGTGGATAGGGCTGTGATAATCTGAACAGCAAATCACCTTTATTAAAGAGCACTTCTACTTCTGGTTTATAGCGTCCATGCTCCATTTATCATTTTTCCTTCACTGAACTAAGGTCTGTTTTGATTAATTATTCACTCCTTGCTTTGGAGAAGTCAAAGTTGCTGTATTAGTTTTTAATGTAGCTATAATGTAACATTCCTTGGTGAGCAATGAGCAACAGGAGTGAAATCTGTCTCTTTCTAAGCATAAAGGACCAAAGTCTCTAGTATAAGGCTGTAGCAGTCACTACCTGTAATTTTGAGAGGTGTGTTTTTCAAGCCATCGTGTGATTATTCACTTGGGATCTGTGTTGAACCTAGGGGCTGGTGAAAATAACAGGCTTGGCATGGGGAGAGAGGGTAACTGAGACTTGGGGAGAGAAGGCATCTGCGGGACTCATGTGCTGAACAGCCACTAGAGGGAAGGTTTGTCTCCTTATTCTGAGCTCCGGGCACACACACAGCTTGCCTGAGCCTGTCTGCTCGGCTTTGTGAACTCTGGGTGAGTTTTACGCTGAAAAACATTTACATGCCCAGGCTGTTCCTGGGCATCTGGTCAATAACGTGGTGGGCTGCACTGAGTTAGACCAACAGCTCTGCTAGCCTGATGTCCTAGATCCTACCTGAGCTGCCTTGGGGAGAGCATCCTCCAATAGTTTTCCAGGTCACTTTGCTTATTTCCAGTCATTTGTGGGCCAGGATCTTCCCAAGCTGAATGTGCCTGGTTTTAGTTAGCCCTCAAGTAAGCATGTTCATGGAGGAGGAGATCAAGTCTCCTGGTGGCCCCGTGTAAACTTCAGCCTGTGCAGCATCCTGCAGCAAGGACTTCACGGATGAACCAAGTGCTGTTGGACCTACCTCAGTGCTGGCTGTGGTCTGCCTCCAGCTGGAGGAGAGCCCAGGGCTGGGATGTGGCAGGAATTCCTGCTAGGAGAGGTGGAGCAAATTTTGCAGCCAGAGGCTCTTTGTTTTCAGTATCTCAAACCCCTGGCTTGCCCACTCACCCCTGCATCCTGCAGCAAGGACTTCACGGATGAACCAAGTGCTGTTGGACCTACCTCAGTGCTGGCTGTGGTCTGCCTCCAGCTGGAGGAGAGCCCAGGGCTGGGATGTGGCAGGAATTCCTGCTAGGAGAGGTGGAGCAAATTTTGCAGCCAGAGGCTCTTTGTTTTCAGTATCTCAAACCCCTGGCTTGCCCACTCACCCCTGTCCGAGATGTACCGTCAGCAGGATGAGCCTGTCCTGCTCCCAAGGGAGACACCCTGGCCTGCGGAAGGGGCAGTCACAGCAATCAAGGAAGTGCAGATTGAAGGATGATGTTCTCACCCTCACTTAAAACGCTGACTCCAGTGCTTTTCATGTGTGCTTGGCTTTTTCCCTGTGCCTTAGAAAATGGCAAGACTCCAGTGCTGTCTGATCCACAGCTGAATAAGTTCTCACTCCCTGTCTTTGGATTTGTGCAGGACATGATGGAGCAGAGAGGGGGAACTGACTGCTCCTGACACTGCATAACCGAGGCAAACTTTTCTGGGCACATCCTTTGCCTCTCTGGGAATAACCAGAGAAAACCCATTGCTCCCTTACCTGTCTCTTGTGGTCTGCACAGGCATGTAGAGTCTTTAAACCCTGCGTGGGAACAAGCATGTCCCTGGCTGCCCGTGGGGTGCTGTGCTGGCAGGGTGCTGTGCTGATGAGGTGTGTGCCATGCAGGGCATCGCGTGGCCAGGGAGAGCCTGTCCCAGTGCTGCAGCTGGTGGGGGCTTGTAGGAGGCTCACTGCACCCACCCTCACCCCCCAGTGCAGCCATGTCCTGCCAAGCCATGCAAAGCTGTATCACTGCCTTGGGCCTCTTCCCGTGGCTGCCCGTGAGGTCCAATGGAGCCGTCCAGCACTCCGGGCTTGCTTCCGTCCCTGCTTCCTTCCCCCTGATAAATACAGCCATGCACCTGCTTTCAAGAGCAGGACCAGCCTCCCCCTCTTCCTTCCTCTAGGACAAATGCCCTCTTCACAGTAATACATCCCTCCTGCCCCAAACCTGCCCCTTGGACCTTTTCCTCTCTCCCAAGTGACTCCCACCTCTCTCCCTGCAGCTGGGACCTCAGGTGGCTCTGGGACCATAGGCTCTCTGCTCTGCAAGGTTTCCAAAACCTCAAGCGAGGGGGCAATTCCCTGACCAGGAGGTGCTGCTCACCCCCATGAACTTGTGGGGCTGCAGCTGATGTAACTTCAGCCCTCGTGCTGTTCTCCTGGCCCCTCTCCTTTGGCTCCAGACTGCTGAGGGTGGGAGGACCCCATCTCGCCTCTAAGTATTTTGGCTCCATCTCTCCTGGATGTAAATTCTGGCCATGAGTTGTCTTTGGGATCTTTGCTATTCAGCCAAGCCCCCTAACTTTTGGATTTCTGCCCATTTTTGCTGGGATTTCTGTTGAAAGTTTCTTTCTGGCTTGGCATTTGCTGTTGGGAGTTGCATCTACTCTGCAGACCTCCACCACCCGCTCATGGGATAAAATATCCTCCTGAGGATATTTTGCGGTTTCCTGCATCCCTTGGGGAGGAGCATGGACACTGGTGCCCACCGGGTCCCTGGGATGGAGGACAGCAGCATTGCTCAGCCCTTGTTGGGACTTGGGATATCTGTGATGTGCAAGCAGGGGCCATCCAGCATTAGGGATGACAAAAGACTTTACTTGAACCTGCTGGAGCCAGTAATGGGGCTGGTTTGCCAGTGGCCAGGAAAAGTCTGCTGGACTACTTGAGCCAGATCCGGATTTTAGGACTGTGACTTTGACCTGGGACTATCTGCAGTGACTGCGAGAGATTCACCCGTGAGCAGGGCAAGGTTGATGTGGAAAAGGCTCATCCCTCAGGTCCTGGGGTGGATCCACACAAACAGTCAAGCTTTTGGATTATGGCTGTTGTACTGAATTAGCTGATGGTTGGTGGTGGGAAGAAGCTGTACAGAGGAATTTGACAGCCCATGATTCTCTCCTGCCCAGGAGCCAAGCATGCTTCACCCCAAGGTTTTACCCTTTCTGAAGAAAAATGCTGCAGGTGTGAGACACCTCAGCCATCTTATGTTGTAGTGGGTGCCAAGCACGGGTGAATCCTGCGTGTCCTTGGTGTGTCCTTCTCCTGTCACCTGGTTCATGACCGGCCCTTCAGCCATGTCCCACAGGGATAGGCATGAAAGTGAGAGGCTGCTGGGGTATACAAGCTCTGATTCCCTTTGGCTTCAGCCAAAAGTGATCCACTAGTGGCTGCTGCCTGATGCTGTGGGACCTTCAATGTCGTCTTTGAATGATGCTGCAGGTGCCAAACAGTTTCTATTGCACCTGCACCAAAGCAACTGCACAGAGAGAGGGAGAAAAGGAGAGCAAATGCCTTGTGGCTGTCTGCTCTGGGAGACTGTTGGATAACTTTATTTTTAAAGACTGATCTGAACACTGCCTCAAGAGCAAACCCTGGCATTACCTGCAGCTAGGAGCCCCATTATAGGGGAAGGAGTCTGGATTCTGCAGAGATGCATCCTGCTGGATGTGCAGTCTACATGGGGTCAGGAGGTAAATCCACAACCACAGCAGTAGGGGAAGCCAGGCAGGATTCAGGGTGGCAAACCCTCATCCTAAACCCTCCTGCTTCATACAAACATGCCCAGCAGCCAGACCCTTGCACCATCTGAGGCTGCTGGGCTTGTGGTTTCCTTTCTCACAGTCCTGCTCCTCCTTACCCCACCTTGCCCTGTGCCCCACTCCCCAGCTCGCCACATCACCCACAAATGCTTGGCTGAACCCAAGTTTAACACACTTTTAAGCAAAGCCTAGAAACATTTCCCTCATTAGAACTGTCCCAGTGCCAAACAATTTGCAGACGTTCCAGCACGGCTAGCATCTCATCTCACCACGGCTGAGCTGGGCTCATCTCCTGGGAAGGGCAAACTACTGCGCCAGGAAGGGAACCGAGAGGGTCAGGGCTGTGCTCTGCCTCCCACCCTGCTGCGGTACCCATAAACATCACACGTGGGATGCTGCACTGGTGCTGCGCCCCACCCAGGAGTGTGACCCCCGAGCAGACCCGGCCCTTGCCAAGCCATCCCACGCTGGCTGGCCGCTCCGCTCGGCGCCGAGCGTGCTGGCGCAGGTTTGCCTTCGCTGAGCAGGATTTAAACGCCGCAACACACTTCAGAGCTTCACCCCACCTCCGAGAGCCGCGGAAAGTAAGTGCTCTGCGCAGAGAAAGTTTTTCTGCTTTTTTCTCTCCCCCTCCAGCTTTTCGCTTCTCTGTTTTGGATGGTGTCCAGCTTGGCCTGGCAGGGAAACCTCCGGCTGGTTTTTGTGTGCATGCACAGAGGGGAAGGATGAAGGGAGAGGGACTGTGAAAGGACGAGGGGGGTGGAATAGCACAGGATGTCGTCTCGTTTCCCCCACACACTGCTGTCCCGTGAGAGACGGCGCCGGGCAGCGGCTCGGGACTGCACGCCCGAAGGATCTCGCACCGGGGATGGCCCCCGGCGTGGAGCGTGTCCCGCCCGGCGGCTGGCGGGGCCGGCAGCTCCGCTCCCAGGCAGGTTTTCCAGGGACAGCTGGAGCTGCCGACAGGGTCAGGATGTGACATCATCAGGCAGAGAAAAACCCTCGGCCACAGGTTTCTCCAACAAAACCCCAGTGAGCGCTGGAGCGTGGCAGACCTGCCCACTGCTGGGGAGCCCCTACGG
>NW_008652184.1:20468-31300 GCF_000695815.1 Acanthisitta chloris | reverse complement strand
TGCTGCTGCGATCCCCAGACCGCCGACAGTCCCGACAGGGAGCCTGGCTTGGACTTTTAGTCTTCTTAATCTTTGTGTTCTTTTACCCAAATAAGAGCAGAAAGTGCAGCGGAGGAATTTGAGACTGGAACCCAGCGTGCCCGGGGACGAGGTGAGTCCTGGGGTTGGAAAAAGCCAGCACTGCACCCCTGAGGATGCTCCTGGGGTACTTCTAAGCGTGGGATGGGCAAGATCTGGATTGGGGTTAGCCTGGGAAGGAGCGATACTTCTCCCAGTCGGGCCATGGACGCCTGCAGAAGTCTCTTCCTCTTCCTCTGGTGTGTCCCAGCTCAGCAGCCAGTGGTCCTGTTTCGGGGATGCCGGGCAGGGAGTTGTGCAGATGGCCGGGGATGTGCAGGGAAAGGGGGTCCCACAGCGGAAGGGGGACAGGCAGGGGAAGGCAGAACCCGGTGTGGGCAGACACACGTTTTCCAAATACCACAGTCCCGGCAGCGGCTTTGCCGGTGTCGGAGGGAGGGCGGAAAGTTGTGGGCGGGGGAACTGAGTGGTGGAGATGGGTTTTGAGCAGCTGGCATATCTCCTGTCTTCTGCTTCCCTGAGCTCGCAGGCCTGGAGCTGCCGGTGTCTGGAATTACGGCTCTGACAACGGAGTAGTCACCCTTGGCATCGCACTAGAGCTGTTGGACACCACCGAGACCACTGGCCACCTCTTTGCAGGGCTCCCAGCAAGTCACTGGTAGCAGCAGTGAGATCCCAGCCCCCAGGAATGAGGTACCCCCATAAAGCCCCTGGCCCCACCGGGCATCACGCCTAAAATGAACTGGACATGATGCCTTTAACCTGGAGGGATGGGGATTTGCTTTTCTGCTTGGAGATGTCTTGTGTGGCTGGGGAAAACTCCTGGTGCCAGGCTGTGGTCCCCAGAGAGCTGCTACTTTGCTGGTGGTGTGGCAGGGAGGCAGGGCAAGGAGCAGGACAGAGCAGAGGGACAGCGGGGACAGCTGGGGGTCAAGCCAGAGTGTGCATGGTCCTGTTTCTGGAAGTCATGCTGAGTCCGTTTTGCATGAGCTGGGGATTTCCAAGCACCATGTGAGCTGGGGGAAGCACCAGCACAGATTCCCACTAGCAGCTGTTCCCAGCTGGGATATGTGGGGCTGAATCCTGCTGCTGCTCCGGAGATGGGTGCTCGAGGATGCTCTCATGGGTCGCTGCAGCACTGGGAGTGTTTGCACAAGGAGGGTTTGGCAGCAGGGAGATGCTGCTAAGAGCCCAGAGCTTCTCTGAAGCTCCCCCAGTCTGCGTCATGGGCCTTGATCCCCCTCCCAGCATCTTGTCTTGGCTTGTTTCCTGGAATTTTCCATAGTTTGGGTTATATTTGTGATCAGCAGCCAATAACCCCATTTCTCACGGACAGCCCAGCTGGGGCTTGGCTCCAGTAGGAAGCACAGAGGGATCAGGGCCAGTGCCCCAGGACTGTGCTCCCCAGCATCCTCCTTCTGCAGCCCCCCTTTCTTAGATGATTAAAAGGCTGGAAAAGCTAGAAAAGAGGACATACATTTCCTTCCCTGGAAGTACCATTCACCCACAGTCCCTCCCTGGGTTGGGGCTGGACTGGCTGCAGTTCAAATGTTGCTAGGGAGATGCAGCCTTGATCTTTGGGGTGTAAGTCCATGAAGAAGTAGCCTTAGCTGCAAAGATGCTCTAGGACAGGCTGAAGACCAAACTGCATCTGGACTTTTCTGACGCTCTGAGGCTTGTCTCAGAGACAGGGCTGCTGAGTCCGCAGCCAGGCAGTGACACTTCCTAGAGCAGTGAAAAGCTGGCTGAGCCCTGGGGCCAGCTGGTTTCTGGGCAGACTGTCCATCTGGAGGCTGGCTGGTTGTCTCAGGGCTCTGGCACGTGTTGGCTGAGCTGATGCTGTCCTGCTCCTCCATCCAGGATGAAGATGGATGGGACTTTTACGCTGCCTATTGTGGGGAGAAGGGAATCCCCTAAAGCAGGGAAGTAGTAGACATCTGTGTACCCCAAAGGCAAGATCCCCCTGGGGAAGCCCGAGGGGGATGTGCAGAGCTGGTAGTATTTAACCTACACTTTGCTATAAGTTGTCTGGAGCTGGACAAATCTGCACTTTCCCTCCTCGGCCTCCTCCCAAAGCAGTGGGTGCTGGAGTCTCCTTGCAGGTTGCTCACAGTGCTGGACCCCTTGTTGTGCTCTCCAGCTGTCGCACTGCTAGTGAGAGTTGGAGCATGCTGCTAACACAGCCACCTGTGGTTTCCAGACAGATGCTTGTGCAAGTATGTAACTGTCTCAGGATGGATCCAGGGAGGATGCACTCGGCACTGGAGTCATGGGAGGTGCTAGTGTCAGAGCTTTCCTCTCCCTTTCCTCTCCATGGTCATTAATGCTTCCCAGGGGCATTTGCAAAGCACTTTTCCCCCTGAAGCCTTTGCTTTTGCAGTCCTCAATATAAAAGGAGCCCAGGGAGGGAGATCAGCTTTGAAATGGAGGAAACTGAGGCAGGGAGCATGGGACCATCATCCTGGAGTCTGGTCCTTCCTGCAGAGTTTCTGATTAAAGCTTATTTGGGGTCAAACCCAGAGGTTTTCTTTGGTGACCTTGCTTCATGCCTGCAGGATTGGGGGGAGGAAATTCCCCTCCTGCCGCTCTGCCTGCTCTTCCCTTTTGTTTTGCCAGTTTCTAAACAGACCTTTCAGAGTTGTTTTTAATTCACAACAAAGCCTTCTTGCCTTGTTCCTCTGTGGTTTTCAAATAATAAAAATAGAAGGAAAGAAAAAAAAGGCTTAAGTAAAAAACAATCTTCAAATGTGAAATTAGCAGCTTAGTCTGACCCTGAACCTTCTATCCAGTTCATTTCCTTTCATCTCCAGACCCGCCAGCAATCTAGGAAATCAGTTTTTCACATGTCTCTGCCTGCTACCTCCCCAGCAGCAGCTCTGCCTTTTCCTTGCAGAGCTTAACCCCGCACTCATTTGGTTCTTGCTAAACCCCACTGAGTTTTGCTTCTGCTGCTGCTGATAAAACTAGGGGCAGGACTGAAGCCAACAGCCTTCACAGCCAGGGACTGGATTTTGTGGCCACTCAGCTGGGTTTGTAGCCAGCCCTCTGCAAAGCCAAGGCTATTTTGGGAGTGCGGATGGGGGTGAGCACCAAGTACACCGTGACGTGGATCTCTCATGGGAAGTGGAGGCCTCTTTCCTTCTGGTGGCTTCACTCATCCTCTTCTGAACATCCTTTGTGGGGATGCAGTGTGATGCCAGGGACAGTCCCCAGCTCCACGGTTCCCTGCTTCATTCCCTGTCCACTCCAAGGAGTGGGATGAGGTTTGATTTGGGAGTTTGCAGGTGCTTCAGAAAGGGATGTGTGAGCCCCTGGGTTGCCAGCACCACTCCATGGTGGGAATTGCAGCATGGAGAATGGGGGTTGCAGCCTTTGCCAAGGCTCCTCTTGAAAAGCTTTGATTTTACACGTGGGAACTGAAGGCAGAGACCTGTGGGCTGACACCACAGCACTGGCCCAGGCCCTGCTGGCATGGGCTGGCAGTGGGATCTGTACAGTCATGTTGTAGGAAGCTGCTGTCTCAGCTTGTTGAATGGCAGCTTGCCCTTTGGATTTCCCAAAACAGGCAGTGCAAGCCATGAGTTGGACTTGGACAGGTCTCCTGTTCCCACCCCAAGCCCCAGTGGACCATGGCATGATTTCCAGGAACACGACATCCCTGAACATCAGACTCAGCTGAACTCCACACCACAGCTAAACCTTGGAAGATCTCCCATTTTCCTTCACTTATAGATCTGCCCCATATACTTGGTCAGTGATGGAAGAGCACTGTCTGCGTGGGATGCATAAAGGTGGCCACCAGGAAAATCTGGTCTTGCATTCACCCTTTTCCACCAGTTAGGCTCGGGATGTGTCTGTGTCCATTCCCAAGGGACTTTGCTTTTCTCCCCAGAAAGCAGCGGTGAATGCCTGGTCTGTTCCTGAGGGGAATCTGAGGCATTGGTGACATGGCAGAGCCTGTTTGCTCTGAGCTGGTACATCCCATCTCAGTGCCCCAGCTTCAAGGACTGTAGCAGGGATTTCACATCCTGGCTCTGTCCTCCATGCAGTTCCCTCCCACCACTGCTCCCATCTGTCCCTGCACATTGATCTCTCTGGGCAGTGAAGGCTTTGACGTGAGGGAGAGAAAAAATCTGTTCTTTGGCCCAGTGCCTCTCTCTGCTTGTTTGGGTCATAAATCCCAGGATGTATTTTTAGCTTTGTGTTAAATGTAATTTCTGGAGAATATTTTTATCCAGTAAAGATTGACAAGATCTTTTAATGACTTGGTAATATGGTAGTGATGTTGACAACGATCCTCAAAGCAAAACTGCTTCCTGGGGAGCAGAGATGCTGCAGTGCCATGCTGGTATCCCTCAGGCTTAGGAACAGGTCTGCTCCCAGCACTTGGGCAGTGACACGTTTTGCTCCCTCATTCCCAGGAACCTCTAACAGATGCATGGTAGGAAAACACATGGCAGATGTTTTGCAGGTTTGTTGCTCTTTTTTTTTAAAACTAGTGTTTTATTCAGATGGTGCTGAATTACAAAGCATATTCCACCTGCCTGATGAGTGAGAGCAGCTTGCAGGGTAACACAGAGATCCAGCTGTGGATGATGCAGGGATGCAGTTGTGGATGAGTTACAGTCCTGGCTTCAGGAGATGAGATGTTTATTTCCCAGTGAGTGACTCAATATTTGCAGAGGTCTTGCAGTGTGAGGCACTAAGGGGGAACTGATTTCACTGCTGTCAGCTCCTGCAAGTGACACGTTTGATGGGATGTCATCTGCCAGGGTGGCTGTTCATCATCCCGGAACAGCCCAGTCTCTGCACAGAAGAGCCTGCAAACAGCAATAGCTACCAGAGCAGAGCAAATGGAGCCAATGCCAACAGAAATGGTGACATGGAGAAATATCTGTTGGCATGACTTGGCTAGCTGAAATTCCAGGGAAACTTGGCTGCAGGGCCAGGCACTGCTCAGCCCCATCATGTCTACCTCCATATGGAGCCTTCTGGGTGCCTCATCCTGAGGGTATTCTGGCACTTCCTGCATTACTAGATTAGGATTCCCCATTGCAGTAATTATATATAAATATATATGTATGTATGCATACATACACATTTTAGAAACTGTTACACGTTAGCAAACTCCCCAGGAGGCTTTTTTTAGAGGTGTTATCAACAGGATGTGCTGTGAATATGTGGAATCCAGGAAGCCCTGGATAAGGGCTTTTCTTTACAGCCTTGCTGTGCCCAGAACCCCCTGGCCTCTGTTGGGATCCCTCAGGGCTGCTGTACCACAGACCCTTTTCCTTAGGACAGGTAGGAGTCATGACATGATGCCAGATCCCTCCATTGGTTGGCATTTTAGAGAGACATTGCTCGTTTTTTCAAGTGAACAAGCTCTGTGACATGGCTGGCACCAGTTGCTTGGGGCAGCGGAAGAAAAAGCATCCAAGAAACATCCCCCAGTCATAGCCCTTGGGCAATAAATGAGGACAACAGGGATGGAGCCATTAATATCTGACCCAGACACATGAGATGAGGAAGGTCTGTGGGTACCCTGGTACCAAATGACCCACTCTGTGGGGCAGAAAATGCCTAAAAGTGTATGTTTTCAGGTCTGGTTGTACCTGGGTACAACAGAACACGGCAGGGTTTGGTGCCACCATGCTGTGAGCTATGTAGTGGTAGCAAGGCCCTGGCTCCAACCTGCAGGAAAGGCTGTGGTTAATGCACTAACAACACTTGTGCTGGGGTTCCCACCCACACCAGGGCTTGCACCCATGCCAGGGTTTTCCCCTCACAGTCGTGTGCTGGCTGTGGTGCAGAAATCCCTGCCAGGCAGATCCTGCTGGTGTTTGGGATGATCACTAGGTCCTGCTACCTCCCAGTGATGCCCCCATGGATGAGCTTTAAGGGGAATAGAGGGTTTCACTTGTGAGATGTTTACCTGATCTCTGCTGGGCAAAATGGGATCTGCCCGGGGCTCAGAACTGAGTTTAGAAAACAGAGCTTATATAGCAAGCTTTTGGCTACAGTTGTCTTTCTCGTGATGAATGTGCATCCAAGGTTTGCACCACTCTCTCCTGCTTGTGACTTAGGGTCAGTCACTTCCCTTTTCTGTGAATCTTTTCCTTCCTTTTTCTTAACTTCTTCTCAATCTCCTCCAGTCGGGGGAGGCTGCTAGAGGACTTTCTCTTCCCAAAGCCTCAGTAAAGCATTTAGGACAAGGGAGCCTTGATCTCATGTTACCACTGCTGGCGATGAGTGCAGGTAACAAAATGCACGATTTCAGCCTGTCCAGGACAGCCTTGGGAGATGGTATTTCCACTGGAGCTTCAGGGAGGAAACGGAAAATACCACAGACCTCATCTGTGCTGGTAATCTTGGGCAGGAAGGGGTGAGCTCAGCACTTTGCCAAGCCATGACTTCCAGTCCAAGTCACCCAGAGCATCAAGCATCAGTTCCAGCACCCCAAGGACTGCTGTGAGCATTGTGTGCATGCCTGGAGCGCTGGCTGCATCCTGGCACGTTGTGCTGCTGTGCTGGGCTGCATTTCCCTTCTTCGGATGTGGGTTTTGTTCTTTTGGACGAACACACAGGGCAGAACAACAAAAATAATCCCCCCTTTTCCCGTTGATCTCGGTGCTGGGGCTGTGTGAACCAGCAGCCAGCTGCGGTCGCAGCACAGTCTCCGGGGCTTTGCTCGCCAGACGCCGTGGCAGGGTTGGGGGTTATTTGTACTGAGAAATCCCTGGGAAAGAGATGCTTCCTCTTTGCCAGAAGAGGAAAGGGACACCAGGTCAGGTCTACCAGAGCTAGTGAACTCTGCTGATACCTTGGCTCTCACTTTATTGCAGAAGTTATTGGTAAGAGGTTGGCTGAAGTCTGGTGAGTTTCTGGAGTTCTCAGGAGGGAGGAAGGACTCTGTCTGCCATCAAGAGGGCACATGTAGTGGGGCACATGTGGTGGCACTCACCCTCGCCAGTGCTGGGAGCTGCCGTGTGAGGTGGCAGCAGCTGCTCCAGGTCAACCTGGTGGGTGTGGAGGGGCCAGAAGCTCACCCCAAATCTCTGTCCCCATGTACTGCCAGAGCAGTGGGGCTAGCCAGCATTCTGGTGCAAACTGGTCCCTGCAGCTGGCTTCATATGTGACCAAAATATGCCTCTTTCTCCTCCAGAAACCTCCACTCCTGAAGACCCCAGCCCTGGGTTTCATGTTGCACTGAGCCTCTTCCCTGACCCTGGCTGGCCCTGCCCGCCATGGCGCTGTGTCTCAAGCAAGTCTTCAACAAAGACAAAACATTTCGTCCCCGAAAGAAGTTTGAGCCAGGCACCCAGCGCTTTGAGCTGTACAAGAAAGCCCAGGCCTCTCTCAAGTCTGGGCTGGACCTGAAAGCAGTGGTGCAGCTGCCTCCTGGTGAAAGCATCAATGACTGGATTGCCGTGCATGTAGTGGACTTCTTCAACCGCATCAACCTCATCTATGGCACCATGTCAGAGTACTGCACGGAAAGGAGCTGCCCCATCATGTCTGGTGGACTCAAGTATGAGTACAGGTGGCAAGATGATAGCAAATACAAGAAGCCGACCAAGCTGTCAGCTCCACAGTACATGTGTATGCTGATGGACTGGATTGAGATGCTCATTAACAATGAGGACATCTTCCCCACCAGGATAGGTGAGTGTGCTCTGGTTCTTTGCAGGAACGGTAGGGTTGCAACTGGTGCAGGTTCCCAAGCCACTGGTGCACCTCAGGGTTGGTGTTGCTGAACTCTGTGATGCCAATGATCATGGCTTTTCCTGTTCCTGGTGTTCCTCAGTGTCTGTCCCACACCCCTTTGCTGCAAATTGAGCTTGAGATTCCTCATCCTGCTCCTAGGGGATGTGGAAGACAATGTTCTCCTTTTCTGTGCTTGAACTTTTGCAGGTATTCTGTGCTTGTGAGAAATGAAGGCTAGTAGGTCATCAGCTTTTTTGTCCTTCCTCAAGGAGCTGAGCTGCAGGGGTGGTTAGAGGTGGTCATCACATCCCTGCCCTTCTCTCAGCTAACCAACTCCATTTATTTCTGGTTTTCCATGTAGGCTCATTGTCTCAAGGTCTAACCCTTGTCTAACCTTGCTGCTTCACTCCTCAGCTCCTTTCCATCTCTGCTAATTTATCTTAGCCCTGATTATACATCACATCTTGCTATTTAGGTGAAGCATTGCTTGAGCAGAGATATGACTGTCCCTGGTATCTGGCCTTTCCACTGCCAACGCCCAGGGTGTACAATAAACCACTTCAAACAGCTTGGCCTTAGGAGCTTGCAGAAGCTGCCAAAGGCAACACAGCTTGCAAACTAACCCCTGTGCTGCTGACCTGCAATGCTCAGCAGCTGCCAGAGCTGATATTAGCTGCTACTTAGCTGCTTTTTTGTCATTTGGGGGATGAGTTCAAGGCTTGGAGCTGATGCCTTGGCTGGTGGGTCATGAGCCAGAGCCTCAGGTCATGCCTTGGAGTGGTTGTTTTTCAGATGTAACATGAAGCTACTTGAATGTAAAAAATGATTTAAGGAGCTTTTGGGGGAAAGGCATGGCTTTGCGAGTTTGCTTGACCTTTTTTGTTTTGCCAAGCAGCACTGCTAAGAGCTGTGTGGAATCAGTGCAGTTTAGGCTTAGGATTTTCATTAATATGCTGGGAAACATTGAAGAAAATTGTCTGTGTGGGATTACTGGTATTACTCACTGTTGTAGCCCCATTTGACTGTGCTGTACATGTAGTTATGTGCCTTTTTCAGGAAAGTTTCTGCCCTTAGGAGGCTGCGAGGGATTGTGGGTCTCTACAAGCAAGAGGGTCGGCAGTGCCTAGTTGTGCCAGATTATTTTGGCCCTGGGATGAGGTGACCCCCAGACCCCTGATCTGACCTGGCTGCTCTGGCTTTGCCTGGGGCTAGGGTGGGCCAACTCCCCTCCCAGGGATTTCCTTTTCTCTCACTGAAGCCAAGACCTACAGGCACTTGTTGTTTTCTTCCCCTTGCTGGTAGTCTGGGGCAGGCAGGGTAGTGCAGTGCCAGGTCCTTGTGCTGGAGGACAGGCAGATAAGATGCCTTTGGGGTGTGTGTGTGAGTCAGTCACTGGGATTTGCCAGGGGCATTCACTGTGCCATGGAGACATCCCTCCCACATGGGCTCAGCGGTGTCCACGCATTCTGGTGGATGGAGGAGGCTGGAATTGTGGCTGGCTGACAGTGTCAGTGCAGGATCTCTGTGCCAGCAGCCCCAGCTCTGCTGGGGACAACAAAGTCCCCGTGAATTCTGGCTGCATCTGGGCTCAGGCTTGCTGCTGCCAAGGGGCAAGACAGCAGCCACAGGGAGGGGGCTGGGTCTTCCTCTTCCTGAGGCAGCTTGTTCCTGAGGAGAAGATCTGCATACCATTAAAACCAGAGGCACAGATGTGGGTTTACTCTGTTTTTCCTCCATCCAGAAAGGAGAGTGTCCTGGTCCAATTTCGTGCCTTTCAGATGGGATTTGGGATGTGATGCTGCTTGAAAACTGCTCTGGGAAGTAATGGTTTACAGGGAGCTTAGCACAGGGAGTCTTAATAGCCACAGGAGGGACATTGCAGCACCCTTTGCTCTCCCACGTCTCCCTCTGAGGTGCAAAAGCCTCATACAGTCAAGGTCCTGCTAGTTTTCATCCTGTTTCTGGCACTTCTGCCTCTGAGGTGTACCACACTGTGATGTGGGGAGGGATGGCTGGTGCCTCTAGTTTCCAATTCTCTGTTTCAGTGTGGGGCTGGTCCTGGGTGAGATCTGGTGAATCCTGGTGAGTACCAGCTGCATGTGATCATGGGGCAAATCAAATTTTTTCTCTTCCGAAGTTGTTCCTGGGGTCCCTCTTCTAAGCCCCTTTGTTATGGGGATCTTTGGGGACCCCGAATGACTTCAATCCCTTTGCCAGCATGTCTTGGTGGTTCTGGCTTCATATATGTGAAAGGTAACTCAGGCTGAGGTTGCACTGTAAAACACATGAAAGGCTGTTGGGGGAGGCAGGGGGAGGAGGGAGCTGGTGGCACTTTGTCATCAGTGTGTCCCCAATTAACTGCCTTTCACTGGCCTGCCTTATGCATCTGGGTAATTGCTTGGCAGCTCTGGCATTTCAGAAGATGGAGGTGTTTGGCTGAAGGGAAATGTCACACCTGCCTGCTCCTGGTGGGCTGCTCCTCACTGTCGTGCTGGATCACGGAGGAGGCTGGGTGGGATGTAGAGCTCAGGGACAGCAGCCAGGTTGACCAAACAGAGATAGCCTCTCTCCTAAAGAACCAGCCTTTGGGAAAAGACCCAGGACAAGGGGAATAAGGCAGTGAGAGGACACAGAGGAGGTGTGAGCTGTTTTAAGGAGGGGAAAGGAGTCTGATGAGGTGATGAGGGGAAATTATAAATTTCATGCTTTGGAGTTGTGGTGAGGCTCTTGGATATTAGCAGCAGAGATGGGATTTCAAATGAAGATTTGTTTCACTTCTGCTTGTGCTGGAGAGGTCCATGGGAACAGCTGACCACCATCTCAGTGGGTGTTTGATGAGCTGTGTGCTTCTCAGCTTTCCCTCCTGGCCCCTCTTTGCCATGTGCAATAAAGCTGTCCCAGCACAAAGACTTCCCTGGCTAAGGCTACCTGACCACAGACAAAACAGACTTTTTTTTCTGAATTTGTTTTTTTTTTTTAGAAACAGTAAGTGTTCCCCAAACTTGCTAATGTTGCCTGAGGCTAACCTCAGCATTCTTTTCCATCCAAAA